>NC_090895.1:48609264-48621764 GCF_036669925.1 Montipora capricornis | reverse complement strand
CCACACTGGATAAATCAATATCCACTGGATAACTCAATTGGTTTTGCTAGTGTGTATTCACTGGATAGTGATTTATTTTGAAAAACAAAGGCCTGGTTTCTTGAGCATCTTGATTATAATCAATTATTCCTCTGATGATCATAATCAAAATTTGTTTATTGTACATAGTCAAGTTTACGTAAAAGGAATAATGTTTGAAATTTATTAAATAAACAAAGATGTGTTTTACCTTCTTTCCTCCCTTTGATTATGTTCTACTGAAGCCTCCAAAAGGGACTGTGTAATGTTATTTTAGGGTGTTAACGGAAATTTTTAGTTCATCACGAGTTTAAAATTCGAAAATGGTTTTGTGGAATTCCTTTACTGATAAAGTTATTGTTTCATCACACACATGATTGTCAGCAAAAGTGACCTTTATCGAGGTGATTTGACATAAACATGAAAAACGTTGGGCCGACCTTTTTCAGTTTAAGATTATCCCAATGCAATCGGGTCCGTTTCAGTCTTGTCCATTTGAGTCCATCCTGCTTCTTGTTCCTTTTGCCGTATTTCTTTTATGTTGTTCAACAGTTTCAAGTGGTTATTGCAATGTTTCGTTCTACTTCTTTGGGCATTTTGGGTGTCATGTGAAATTACATCATTCTAAAGCCCACGGTAGGTTCAAACTGCGAAAACACGGAACCTTCTAACCCAAGCCGACCATATCATCAGTTGTTGACCTTAAAGCGCAATATTCATCTGCCTTATGGCAGAACGTCTTCAAAACTTGCTTGTTTCCCTATTCGATGCTAGTGGGACGTCTCGAAAGAACGTAACTTCGATAAACAATGTGAATTTTTCATATTACTGTATGTTCTTCCTGAATCAACAGCCTCAGTCGCGCTCCGTTACTCACGCAAGACGTTAAGGAGCTAAAGCACGCGCATATTTAAGACAGGGGTGGCAACCGGAAGTCAGCTTTTTTCCCTTGTAACTTGCCTTTACACAACCACATTGACATTGCTGAGTATCTTTTATTATATAGATACTGATGAAATACCAAGATTTCTCCTTTTACTAAAAAATCATATCTTCACCGCGCGCAGTGAACATATCATTTTTATCTTTCACATGTGAGGATATAGGTGTCGTCATTGTAACGAACACGATTAGTCAATAAAATGCGAGCTTCGTCTTCATTGTAAGATACTTTTGTGCTTCAGTATAATACCTCTCTACTACATTAACATTTTTATTGCAAAATTTTACATTGTCATGATTTGCTTTTCATAACTTACATATCTTGTTTCATGTTACACAACATGCGTGTTTTAGCGGTTGGTGACCACTTTTTCATCATTTTGAAAATGAAAAAAACAAGTTTTTTTAAATCTGAACATTTCATCAATATCTATATGCTTTCAGCACTCGAAGATAAAATTCGTATCCCCGCGCGGCCATGTAATATCCTCTATTTCTCCATTAGAGATGATTGGTATAAAAATCTGGGAGACACCACTGTCCTGGCACGCGAAATGTTCTCTTCCGGTTGCCATCCGCGTCTCAACAACGCGCGAAAGCTCCCTATTCTCCAGGCACCTGCTTGTTCCTTAAAAAGAAGCATTTTTGTACTCAAAAAGCCAGGTTAAAAAAAAAAAAAAAACAAGGAAAACAAATCAAACAAGCTTTAGGTTTCCTTTATTGTAATTTGGCCTGCCTTAGCTTGATGATGCCATCACCATTCTTTAGTCTGTATATCCTCTGAGAATAGCAAGGTCAGGTCCATTTTACAGTTACATGTACGTTTTCTCAGAGTTAAATACTTGAGTGTGCAGATTGTAGCAGAGTGTAAAACGAGTGGACAAGTTGCTGTAGTTCTCGCGAGTTGTTTCTGGCTTCTGGATTCCGGCTTGTACTTGTAGTCACTTTGTAGAGATTGACGCATTGCGGTCTTGCCAATGAATTAAGTTTTTGATCAGTTTAATATATTGATAGAAAACTGTTTAATAAGAAAATATTTGGGCTATTTAGAATTTGTTAGCTAGGCTTAGAGGTATTGGTGAATTGGAAAGTTTTTGTGGGCTTAAAATGTGTTTGCACATCAAGTCAGTAATGCTGCTGGCGAAAGGTGGACCCTTGAAAACTTCATCGTCAAAATAAACAATGCGCTCAGACAACATTAAACGAACAAACGCACGCATGCATTGATTGACTTTACTCCTACAGGATAGTAATTTCAACATACAATATTGGTTTCTAAATGAGCCGTGATACACCTATCTAATCTTACATATATGTATAACTAGTTATAAAAAATGCTAAAATTCTTTTAAGCAATACTAATGTTACCAACATGTATGTTACAGAGACCAAATTGCTAAAACCAAAATTTTAGTACTTTATTATAGAAAATAATAATTATTGATAACAATAAACATAATTATAAAAAAAACCCTAATCTATAACTATCGGGTTGGTCCTTCCTCAAAAAACGTTTTGAAACTACTCTCAAATGTCACTTGGAAGTGCATCCCATGCTGTTGCCCCTCGACAAGCAAAAGATCCTTTTAACCAGTTTTGCTTAAGGCCGGGACACGCTGACACACTAGGCGGAGACATGTCCAGGTTTGCATTTTTGCAATTTTTCGCAAAATTCGCAATTTTCGCAAAAATCGCGACTCTTGTCAACGACTAGTGCTCTGTAGCTTTTCAGTGTCCTAATCGCAGAACGCTGAAAGCTGGATAACACAAGTCCCCGACAAGAGTAGCGATGTTTTGCGATTTTAATGATTTTTCGCAATTTTCGCAAAAATAGTCAAAATCGCATCTCTTGTCGGGACTAGTGTTCCAAGCTTTTCAGTATCCTGCGATTTTTGCGATTTTTCGCAAAATTCGCAATTTTCGCAAAAACCGTTAAAATCGCAAAAATCGCAGAACACTGAAAAGCTAGAGAACACAAGTCCCCGACAAGAGTCGCAATTTTCGCAAAAATCGGAAAATTCGCAATTTTCGCATTTGCGTGCAAACCTGGACATAAGTGACTAGACGAAAAGTCGCAGCAACATGTCTCTGCGACAAGTTGCTCTGTGTGTACTACTCGCAAAAACAAGTCGCTGCGACAGGACACCTGTTCGGTGCACACGCAGTGATCTCGTATGAAGGGGAATGTGAACTAGTTTAATTTCTAATTCAATATGGCTGACCGTATGACGCTCTCTCGTTGGTTCATTTATATTTTGTCCCAACTTGTTGCCGGAAGTGTACACACGATGCGAAAACGCTGCTTTCGCTAATTTTGTCGCTGCGATAAGTCGCACAAATTCAAACTGGTTTGAATTCGTGCGACTGATCGCGGCGACAAAATTCTGCCGCAGCGACAATGATTTTCATGAACTTAACCGTGTCACACAAGGCGAATTGTTGCGGCGACTTGTTCCCGCGACGCGTCGCAACGACTTATCGCCTGGTGTGTCCCGGCCCTTAGGTTTGGACAAGTGCATGTCAAACTTGCTTCTTCGGATGTTGTAGTTATACATCTCGGAGTTCGACAAAAAACACGCTTTTTTGAGCAGTTACCCCACACAAGGCTGCAACAGTCGAAGTACGGATTTACTGATCGATAAATAGAATTCAATGTTCTTAAGTCTTTCGTTAGAGGTCTAATTTTACACTTACTATTTAATATATACACAAGCAGGAGTGTTTTATCAGATATACAAAGTCGTGAGGGAGCCCGAGGGATTTTTTATATCTGGTAAAACATGTGCTGCGCATGTTTTAAGTGGCTTAAAATACTCCTCCATATTCAATAGCTGTTTTGACCAATCGTGATGGGAAAAAGACTATTCCTTCGTGAAAGGCGGTCTAGCCCAGTTCACCTGGGAATCGAAAAACACCCTGAACAAAAAAGACGTTACATAAGAAGACGCACCAGTCTAGTTCACCTGGAAATCGAAGAAATGTATTTGAGCGATGTATAAAAATGTTGTTCACTTTTGGCCAGTAAGCGTAAAAATGCTCCGGTTTAGTGTTTTGAGGGATCTTGGACAGAGGACAACGTGCCTCCAAAGCAACAGTTAATTTAGGCGGCCAAACACTGCGGAAGAGCAAGAGAAAAAAGACTTGGACGGCTACCAGGAACGAAGCCAAGTGGGTTTTTAAGGTTTTCTCCGAGTGGCAGATATCAAGGAGCAACAAGAAAGGAGTCATGAAATACAAATGAACATGAGGCATTACATAATGCCTCTAGTGACATTATATAATGCCTCATTTTGCATTCCATTGTTCATCTATTTACTCCGCAACCACGTTGAAATCCCTCCCCAGGCTTTCAACTTTGGTGGGTGAATTATTAGGTATAACAACTTACTCACGTGTCTAGAGAACTTCATCCGATTGGTCAAAACGACTATTGAATATGGAGTGTTTTTAAAGCATACACAAGCCATTTTGGCTGTTTAGGTCAGTACCATGTGCAATATATGATTATCCTATGACAGTCTAAATTCATCAGTGTGTACGCTGAGCAACTTTATGGTAGCTTTTCCTTTCCATAGTCTTTTGTGTGCATTTAATTTCGTTTTTAAATCGATTTGTCTAGTTATAAATTGAGTTCTAGGAATGTTTGTTTTCTTATTCTATTGTAAATAGTATCTATTCTTAATGCAGTCTTTATACATTGTAATTTTGTACCTTAAGAGGGCCACAAGTTCATCAGTAATGTTAGTTACTGTCACGTGTTACCCTCGTAAAATAAAGTCTCTCTCTCTCTCTCCCCATGGGTTTATCGTATATGTTAAGGGTGCGTTCGATTGACTGTATTCTGGAATAAGAATACATGGAATAGAAGTAAGAAAGCCTTCGTTTTTATGGAGATTCACATCAGAATTGTCAAACAACTGCTGAAATGCTATTTTAAACATATCTTTATTATTTTTGTTGCTTCAAAACGCCAGAAATGTTTTGTCTGGAACCGACTGTCATATAACTCGTTTTCGAGGCCTGTAGATGCCCTCTTACTTACGATTTTTTTCTCGTGGGGCACCTGTATATGGAATGTTCTTGGCCAATTTCTTCCAGAGCATACCGAAATGTAGATTCATTTTATCCCCTATGTCTTTTTTTATCAGTATATGATCGACCCCCACTGGAAATCTCGTTAATCATTGTCGTCTTACGACCGAAAGTACTGTACTATTACTTTTCGAGTTTCTCTTACGTTGCCGCTATTTTCTTGGATGTCGTGGTTGAAATATTTTTTTATAATTTTGATATAAACCTTGTTTCTGGTATTTCTCAGTATAATTTAGTCAGTCTAACTCATTCTTTGTTTTGACAAATCTACGTAGCTTGTTGTTCTTTATTCGCGAGTAAATTTGATTGTTGGAAGGAAATTGTTCGAGAATTCACCCAAATGGTTGATTTTGTTTCCCTTGTGGTCCACATTGAAAACCTGTTGTCAATGAAACGTTTCAAGTGGACAGGTTAGCGGGAGTGTACTTTCAAATAGCTGTTTTTCAACATGAGGCGTAAAAACGACTGCGAGGGCTTTTTCCGTTTTAGTCTCCATTGCAATGCGTGAGTCTGCGAGCTTCTGCGCATTTGGAGTTAGTAAAAGAACACCGCAATACAATGCATCTATCGTACGTTATATTTTGACGTTTTGAAAATACATTCGTGAGAGTTGTAAGTTCATTTAGTTTGGCTTTGACACTACACAGTTCATTATTTCACGGCTTTGTTCATCAGCTGGTACGTGTAGCTTTCTGTTTGGAGTTGATCTTGGAGGAAGATCTGCTGGTGGCTGAGTGGATTCTCTTTAAGTTGGTTTCTGTGGAACTTAATCAGCATCGGTCTTATTTCTTTTACCTATTTTATTATTTTTCTAAGGGGCCTCCTCAAGTTTTTCTTTCATCGTTTTGCTGAGGGAGAGGGAGGTAACACAAATGTGGATAGCATGATTTTAGAGTCCACTTAAGGATGGTGCCTGCAATTGTTATTACCCCATATGTTTTGCACATTTCGAAATGCTCGGGTTTCCCATAGGTGGTGCTTCCCAATGCAGGGATATTTTTGCGCGGTTTAAAACTATGCGGAGAAAGCAGAACTCAGCAAGTGCTCTTGGTATGCAAAAAGAAAATTGGGGATAACCATCCATTGTTCGGAGCTTCAATTTGGAAAAGAACGCTATAATTATACATTGCTTTGTATTTTACAGCTTCTTACAAATATTGTTGATTAATTAACTTTGAAAAGTGCGTGGCTACTCCCTGACCCCAATTTTCTTTTTGGATTTCAATAACAAAAAATGTAGATATTTGCTATTCCCGCATATTCGTAAACCGGGAAAAGATACCTTTGAAGTACCCTATTACATGAAATTTCGCGATTTAAAAAGAAAATCGCGAAATTTAAGTGACGCGAAAATTAAATGTCGCGAAAATAACATGACGCGAAAATTAAGTGACTCACATTATATCAATTACTAAAACAGCGACTTTATTACACACGTTTATAACAATCATTTTGAGCTATTCTGTGGTAATGTTCTGGTACTCTTCATCACTACTGCTTTCCGTCCCTACTCCAGGTAGCACTTCTTTTGTACAATCCTCAAACTGTCCATTTACTGGCTCCTTGAGTGTGTCTCACTCAAAAACGCGAAATTAAAGTGAGTCAAAACGCAAAATTTCGCAAAATCGCAAAATAAAGGTGTCGCGAAATATGCGAACCTCAAAATCGCGAGATTAACGTGTCGCGAAATTTCATGTACTAAGGTAGTGGGCACCGTCCTTAAAAAAGCCGCGGTTTCTGATACTGGGACAGTTGACATTAAACTTTTCAAAGTAAACATTACCACCGTGAATTTGTCTTACCAAACAGAGCCGTCTGTCTTTAGCTTATATTCAGGCTACTGTCATCATCTGTATCATCGTCACCGTCCATAATTGTCAGCATAAATTCTAATTTCTTTTGCAGGTCTTTCATGGAAATACTGGGCGGAACGACATTGTCAAGCATAATCTTGAGGAGGTTATCATAGCGAGCTTCGTCCGCTTTCAGCCAACTGACTTTTTTGGTCATAAGGCATTGAGAGTTGAGCTCTATGGAACACTTAAATCTCTAGGTAACCGTCATGAAGTTATTTTCTATAAGTTTTGCAGATCCATCTGCATGTAATTATTTAAAAAGACAAAATTTGAAAAAAAATTAACTCCATTTTTGAACTTGTTCTTTATGTGTATATGTTCAGGAATAGTATTTGACAGCCTTCTGTTAGTGTCGTAAAAGTTCAACATATCCTCTGCCTCTGAAATGACGATTATCGACGATTCCAAATTTTCTCTGAATCGATTGTTATCGTCAATTTAGATTACTCTGTCCCAGGACTTGTGGTAGCAGATGAAAAGAAAAAAAAAGTGAAAGTTGCAACCTGGAGCACCCACTGCGAAGGAACTGTTTTTATCCACGTAACAACTAAAGATCAACTGGCTGACAATTGCACCAATTATTTAAACACGAAGTAGTAAATATAAAATCATTGCTGAATAGTGGTTAAGTCTATTACTTGATTTAAAATGGTTAGCGTTTTCTTGAAGTTTGGTAATCATCATTTTCTCCTGTTTAAACTTGTTTCATAGATGGTGATAATACACGTTTACTGCGACATTCGGAAGAAAAAATGTACTGACATAATTAAAAAATAATAATTTTGTGGCAATAGCGCTGCGGTACTCTAGTGGTTTGGTGAAAGGGTTATTCATCGAACATTCCCAGGTTCGAGTCCAGCGAGTTTAGGCATTGGGGTTCGGATTTTAAAGATAAATATTCATTTCCCATAATCCCTATCAAGCGATTCAGGGAAACTTTGGAATTGTAGATGATCGTCATTTTTGAGGTAGACTGGATGGGTTGAAGAACGATTTTCCAGCACATTTGAATTAAGCAATGGTGTTTCTGGACTTGTGCGGCATTTTTCTGTACTCAGCTGTTCCTTTTTCTTCATACCAGTTCCTGTTGAAGCTCCTATTCTTGTCAACTTGACTGCACAATCGTCTACTAGTGTCGCTGCCTCTTGGAAACTTTCAAAACGGTACTACAACGAAAGAAAGTTGATATCCTTTAAGCTTCTATACCAAAAGGAAGGCTCCAACGTACCACAGATACAAACTATCAAAGATGCCAAGAACGTTCGAATTAAGAATGGTTTGTTGGTTTTCTCCTCGGAAGTCACAGGGCTTGAGAAATTCACACAATATGAATTTAAGGTGTGCGTCTTCAGTTCGGTGGGGTGTGGACGAAACAGTTCCTCGAAGATTGCAAGGACATGGGAAGATGGTAAGGAACTCTATCAGTTTCTCAGGCTTAGTATAGTCAACTGGGGGCATTATCGTGAACTACAGCAATGAAAATCGCAATTTCCTATGGCCATAGACACAGCTGATCCTTTCTTATAGATTTTCTATCTCCATTTTTCCATGTGGTGTTGGAGAAAGTAGTCAAATGCAGTTGAAAGAAATTGACATATTTGCAAACGAGGAATATGCCATGGTGTTTTTACTTATTGATTGATTTATTCATTTATTTAAGATTTTTTTTTTATTCCCGATAAGCCATTTTTCTTCATTTAAAATGTCACTTCCTTGATCAAATTAATCTCCTTTAATTATTGGGAAGAAAGGAAGAAAGTTGCTTTTCAATTGAGAGTGGTTGAATCACATTTCACTCCATGGGCAAAGTTCATTTCTGATTTCTTGTCTTTGCTGCATTTAAAATCTTTCAGTCCCATCAAAAGCTCCTAGCAATTTTACAGTGACTGCTAACACATCTACGGCTATCATAGCGTCCTGGCAGCTTCCTTCCCCCGACTCCAGACATGGAACCATTAGAGGATTTAAGATATTCATCAGGAAGGAAGGCTCTGATATTAACAGACTAGAAAACATTTCTGTTTCCAACGTCACAATGTACACAAAAAATGTCACCGGATTGGCAAAATTTACACGATATGGATTTCATGTGTTGGCCTTTACCTCTGCTGGTGATGGAATGAACAGTTCTGTTGAATTCGCAAGAACAAAGGAAGATAGTAAGTGATATTGTTCGATTTAACTTTTGTTAAAACAAGGCACCCTTTAAGTTAGGTAAGTCAGCCTGTCACCCATTTAAATTAATGTATACATTAGGTAAAAAACGAAAGTCTTTGTTTCAAGGCTGGAGATTATATCGTCTTTAGTTTTTTTCATGGCTTATTACATTACATTGCATGTGCACCTGTTTCATGTACTTGTATTTACCACTGGAATGTTCCAGTCATCACTTTTCCTCTAAACTTTTGGCTACAAAAGAAAACCATTTTATGGAAAGTATGAACCTATATATATTTGAGCTGCAGAATAGAATAAAATGAAATTAGGAAAGATCATTATGGTTAGTTGAGCAATGAAAAGGAAGCCTAAAAAATCCAGTCTTGAATGGGATTCGAACCCATGATCATGCGATTGCACTGCACTTGCTCTACCAACTGAGCTATCGAGCCAACTGGCAGCTGGTCACTTGTAAGTAGAAGCTTGAAATAAATCCATGCTCAGTGAACTGGATTCGAACCCATGACCCTAAGATTAAGCTACACTTGCTGTATTAACTGAGCTATCAAGCTAACTGGGAGCTGGTCATTTGCAAGTTCAAGTTTATCCCGTCCGTGATGATTTTCGGGAAAGATCATCCCAGTCAGTTGAGCAACCCATTCTCTACCGTTACAGTAATTCCACATTTGCTCCGATTTTACTATTATCATTAATTTAAAAGACTGAAAGCTTGATATAGATTATGGGAAATGGTCATATATTTTTTAAAAGACAACCCAAGTATATGGTCATACAACTGTAGGACTCGAACCTTGCAATGTTGATTAATTTAACCCGTCACCTAACCACTTGACCAGCACACCTCTAGCTGCCCATGGCAGGGATAATATTTTAAACATTATTTGATAATGCTGTATTATCGCGCCTCAAAAAACAATGTTAAACACTGCAAACGGTCGGTTACCAAACTTCACGACAAAGCTAAACGTTTGAAAATCAAAGTTTACGCCTTATTAATCTAGTGTAGGCCCAATTACTCTTCACCAATGATATTCTATGGGAGACAAGAAACAAAACAAAAACAAAAAACATGAAAGGCTTGATTTTCCCAAAATTTGTGTTTTAGCATTTTAACACAAGTGTCGATTTTTCTTTTTTTTCCCCAACATTTCGTTGCATGCAAGTTTAAATGCCACCTACATGTACTTTATGCATCATTGTGCCCAGTGTTAAGCAATGACTTCAGTCAATGTCTTTTCCCTTTCCTTACAAAGACCATTGTAGCTAAGATATCAAGATGGTTATGAAACTCTAAATGTTTCTTTGTTTTCTCTCTTGTTTTCTGTTTTGGCCCTGGCCATGCCCAAACCACACCCTTCTTCTAACAGACAACCAATCAGAAGTTTTGATTAATTTATTCAAAACTCAAACATGAACCGAGGATAAAATATGGTACATGGTGACAGTCAGGTTAACCTGAAGTGTGACAGCACTGTACTCACTTTTCAAGTTTTCAGGGTTTCATAACCAGTCCATGAATATGAACTATGAAAAAGCAGGCCCTGCTAGTAGCAAGTCAAGTGACTGAAGAGAGGAAAGATTTCAAAACCTCTTAGATTTCGGGAGCTACTTGACCACCCGTTGTCACTGAAAAATATTTTGTTTCAAAAGTGCACTTTAAGCTGGCTAAGAAGTATAACCTCTGTTTCAAAACAGCTACTTCTTTCAGTCTCAAGGGACGTCCTTTCATCTATTACTTTTGACTGAATTCACATGGCACCAGATTGGCAACACACACAAGCAAGATAACTGTATGACCCTGTTAAAGCTCCGTATCTTTCCACGTCTAAACTATTTCTGTATAATACAACATACATGTACAGCTGTAGAATCTATTTTTAGTAATTCTGAACAATGACTACAGTATATGTACCACAGACTAGAATCGGTTCTTAAGTGCTTTACGTGACTTGAATATAACGCAGCTACATGTACATGTAGGTAATGCGACTTAATGAACAGCGATCACTTAATGTTTTTTCTTCATTAATTTAAAGTTCCTTCAAATGCTCCCAGTGGATTTATGGTGACCGCAAGCAATTCTACAAGTATCAGAGCATCTTGGGAGCTACCACCTGCTGACTCCAGAAATGGAATCATTACAGGATTCAAGTTGTTTTATAGACAGAAACACTCTGATAACCAACCTAAACTTCTTAACATTTCCAATGCTTCCATTCGAGCAGAAACTGTCAGGGAGTTGATGAAATTTACAGAATATGAATTTCAATTGTTGGCCTACACCTCGGTTGGCGATGGACCGAATAGTTCTGTTCAATTCGCAACAACAATGGAAGATGGTAAGTGGTGTCGTTAATTGATGAGTTTTTGTGAGTTCTCTCTTCAGTCAGTGCCTCCACCATTTTGTACCACAAGTCTTGTCCTCTTTTGCACAGCAAAATTAAACTTAATTTGATTAGCGATGCAGTGCTTAGCTGCGGTCAATCGATTGACTTGCAAGTGGTTGATTGGTTGATTTACCACTTGATTAAGATGCTTTTGCTACTTGATGCTGTGAAAGCCATTGATCCTCAGCACATAATTGCACGGAATGATGCATTATTTATAGTGTTGATTTATCTCAGTCTGTCCTTTATCTCTTAAGTTATTTTGCTATGTTCCAGCTCCATCAAAACCTCCCAGTGGATTTATAGTGAAGGCGAGCACTTCTTCAAGTGTCACAGCATCTTGGCAGCTACCACCTGCAGACTCCAGAAATGGAATAATCAGAGGATTTAAGTTGTTTATTAATAGGAAAGGGTCAGATGTCCAAATGATCGATGTTTCCAACTCTTCAGTTTACACAAAGACTGTTACTGGATTGCAAGAATCTACAGAATATGAATTGCAGGTGTTGGCCTACACTTCTGCTGGTGATGGACCACAGAGTTCTGTTCAGTTTGTAAAAACAAAGGAACATGGTAAGAGTTACCTAATTTTTCGAAAGATCGACACAGGGCAATATAACCTAGAGTTAATTTTTTGCGTTTTTTCTTCTGTGTGAGAGAATGTTTTAACACATATTAAATGAAAGGTGTTACAATTGAACCCACTGGGAACTCGGAAAAATCCGAGCCCCAGATGGGATTCGAACCCACGACCCTCTGTGATCTAGTACGGATGCTCTAACCACTGAGCTACTGGAGACTCTATGGTGAGCCAAGGTGAAGTGTGGCTATTTGACTCGAGATGTATCACGCAGCCACAGAGTAAAATATCGACTGACAGCATAGCTAATAACTGCATCGTGCAGTCACATTGAGAGCGTCATTGAACGATGCGGCCAACCAACCACCAAAGTGAGCGAATGTGAGAGAATGTTTTAACACATATTAAATGAAAGGTGTTACAATTGAACCCACTGGGAACTCGGGA
>NC_090895.1:48586764-48604264 GCF_036669925.1 Montipora capricornis | reverse complement strand
TGATTTCGATGAGATATTTTATGGTGGAAACTGAATTTGCAGCTGTTTCGATTGTGTTGCTGGTTTCGTTCCGGTGTTTCGATGATTCTGGTGGTTTTGTTCCGGTGTTTCGTCGTTTCGGCGGTTTCGGTTGTTTCGTTTCGGTGTTTCGGGTTTTAGTACATGCCCACAAAAAGTCCACAGATACATGAGGAAGCTACAAAAGACTGTGGGCAGGCGTAAAGCAACAATAAAAACCGGTAAACATCCTGTACCAAATTACAAAATTAGCGTGCATGGTTTTGGGCAAAAAATAAAGAAACTGAAAAAGAAAGGAATCATTTGCGATGCTAATACCCTACACTGTGGAACGAGTGCACAAAACTTTAACTAACCTTTCCCAGGGTCTCCATTGTCGTTGAACGTGTCTGTTTCGCAGATTATGGCGCGTTTGAGATTTGTATTCTTTTATTTCAAAATTTGTTATCCTTCACAATTTGTTATCCTTCACTATTTTCAAAACTCTTTTTTAGAAATTTCATATAAGGTACTCAACTTTTAAAACAAAATTAAAATTTTCGCGGCTTTAAGAGTGCCATTCAAACTTATTCTTGAATCGGTGGATTGACTTGCACGTGGAAATTTTTTTTAATGCATGAGAACAAAGCTAAAAATTAATAGTATATGAGAGTATGAGAGTATGAGAGTATCTTTTTTGTCGTCCACTTCATTTATATAGCGAGAATGCACGCTGCACACAATTTCAGTCCATGCAGTTTAGAGGGACAGTTTTCATTGGAACCTACGATCATGGACAAATTCCAGTGCACATTTGTGGGACTTCACTGAGGCGCTTCCCCTCTCCCCATCCAATCAACGCTGGGCATAAACTGGTCCACTTTCAGTCCTGCACACTGTTTTCACTTCATTTCCCTCAAGTAACATTTAATGGGGGAAAGGGGATTGCAAAAGAGTCCAGAATATGCGATAAGTGAGTTGAAAGATAAAATGCTGAATTGTTCCGAAGAACTTGTCCATGATTGTAGTTTAATGGCCTAGCTTCCACTAGTTTCCTTAGCTCAGGGGCAGCTAGAGCATCCAAACTAGTAATCGGAATGTCGTAGGTTCGACTCCTGCAGATGGCCACTCTGATTTTTTCAGAGTACCCCCTGAGTCAACATCGAAAAATCTCCTCATTTCATTAATCCGGGGGTTAATATGAAACATCTCGTTCTGTACAATTGCAAATATACTCCATTTCGACACTTCAGCTCTAGCAGTAAAGAGACTGAGATAATTGTCACATGAGCATAACTGGGCTAATATCTCAGACATTTTTTTGCCCTGAAATGCTCATTCTTGGCGAGTAGGCCTTTTGGATGTTGTCCTTTCATAATAGAGTGCTTTCACGTGACGTCATGGCGGCCACATTGGTGTCCCTAAACAAAGGAACGGCAGCCATGTTGGTGTCATCAACTAATTCTCTGGGAATTGAGTTCTGTTATCATGCAAACATTTTCCTTTGTTTCGGTAGAAAAACAAGGTTACTGTTCACGTGTGGGTGAAAACACTTTATACCCCGAAAAATCCCATAATTTCACAAATTTAGTTTTTTTATGACATCACACTTTAGAACTCTGTGAGGTAATCAGAAGGTCCAAGGGTGGGTCGAAGCTGCAGGGTATCATTAGGAAAGGTGTAGGGCTGTTCAAATGATGATCTGTGACCCAAATCTCATTTAAGCCTCAATGGATTGGTCTCGCGTAGTCTCAGAGTTGCATAAACAAAACAAAAAGATAGCAAGAAAGGCTGTTGTGAAAGCTCTATTTTGTTTATGGTCCAAAGGTCAAGCACTCGTAGCCAACTATTAGGGATAAGCCCCATTCCTCCTGCGACCTAAAATAAAATTTGTTGTGACGTTGCGTGAGTCCCATAACTTACTGAAACCTCGTTCCACATCTGGATAGCTGTACAATGTAATTGATGTTGTTCCTTTGGGTTGTTTTTTTTAGGACAGCAAAGGATATTAAACCACTGAATTCCTGCGAGATTCCTCCGGAGAGAATAGAATTATTGGAAGAGGTGGGTCAAGGAGCATTTGGGAAGGTGCACAAAGCCAAATTGATTGACGGATTGGAGTTCTTTAACAAGAATACCAAAGACTGCTGTGAGAAAAATTTCAAGTACAAGATTGTTGCTGTTAAAGAATTGCATGGTGGGTATGAAAGTGTCTATTCCTTGTATGGATCACTCACCGAAGTAATTACCTTGCATTTGTATCCCGGGAGTCAATTAAGGGAAATAAGTACGCAATGCAAGCATCAACTATTTAGCTTTGAATTCAACTGCATTGTATTATTAATTTGGATGTTTGCTCTAGAGAACTGCACCACGATAGTTGAATACCTCTTCATATAGTTTGTTGGCTGTTTGGGTATGGCTAGCCTTTACATCCAATAGCGCTTTGCAGTCTGGAAATCATGTAGTCAGGTGTCAAATATTTATGCCTTGGACATTGTGATACAGTAGCTTTTTGTTTTGCACGAGACACGCGTCTCATTCAGAAGCATGATGCCATTAATGGTACTTCGTAATGTGTTAAAAGGAGTTCCCCTAGGCCTAAGAACTTCAATTCATGTATCGCTCTTTGGTTGGGGTTTTGGATGATGTCATGGTAAGAGGGTCACTTTGTGACTCCTATACCAAGTAAGTTGCATCTCATTATGTAGCAGTATGTCGATGAGTGTGATTGCACTTATGTCATGACACTGCATGCATCAGCAAGCGACTCTCAAGGGTGAACCGGTTTAGGACGATTAAAGGACTACTTTACGGGCTTGACTTCGAAATATAGTGTTGTTGATGTAGAGATAAGGGACACTTTATTTATTCCCTTGACTCAAGTAAACTCAAGTGAAGCTATGATCCTCGCAATTATGAACGCAATTTTTGCAATTGTACATGTAGTTGAAGTCCTGAATTTTTCAGGCTTCTTTACGCAATTGCAAAAATTGCGTTCACAACTGCGAGGATCATATAGCTTAGCTTGATTTCATATCCGCTGTTCATATATGATCCGTTTCATATATAATTTCATCGTAGATTCATTCCTCACGGGAACATTGGAACCCACAACTGCGAGGATCATATATGACCCATTTCATATATAATTTCATCGTTCAACTGTAAACTGAAATTTTATTTAACAATTATTCCACGAGCGCACATCAAATATGAAATTGTAAATAGCTAACGAGGCGCGTAGTGCCAAGTTGGCGATAACCAGTCTCATATCCAACAAGTGCGAATGGAATAATTGTTTTATTAAATTTTCATTACATTCTGAACGCTTGGACATTTGGAAATTAAGGTCAATTAGCTTCCAATTAGGTCATACAGTATATGAGCTGATAACCGAGATTGAGTGAACCAATCATAATATCCGAGGTCAAAGATTAAATAATAAAATATAACCAGGTATAAGATACTGAATTACTTCGGAAATATTCTGTCTGAGTATAAATTATAGCTCCTTGTGGTAATAACTTAGTGCTGAAAGAAAAACTAATGATACCTCGATTACTTGGGAATTTAAGACGATATTAGATGGATACGGGTGTGACACGTCACAAATATGTTTTCACAAAATGTTCCCAAATCGTCAAGTATTACCACATAAGACAAGAACATCATTCTAAAAGCTTATTCTACGGTAATTTTGAGAGTGGAAATCAAGTTTACGGCCGACGGTAAATACAAGCACATTGTTGAGGCCGCATGGAATATTTAATTACGTTTACACAACAAAAAGATGCTAACCCCACTTTGATATGAAAATCCTTTACTATTGCCATAAAATTTATCCAGATATCTTCACTAGGCTCTTAAGAATTAAGCTCTCTGCAGGGCTCGAAATTGCGACCGATACGGTCGCCAATGCGACTAAAACTTTTAACTTGGCGACTGAAAATTCGAGTTTAGTCGCCACTTTGGCGACTATGTTCCTCTGATAAATAAAACACTTAAGGTGAGAAGCAATTTCCTTAGTCTCATTTCTGCTTTTCTTCAAAAGGAAATGCAAATTAAATCTGTTTACCTTTTCCAAAAAAACTCAATCTCGTACCCATAGTCCTCGGGCTTCTTGGCCAGCAGGTGAGCGCCCGGAGGGACTCTGGGATAATCGACTTGAACTATATTTTTGATTGGCCGCTTGCGTAACAATGGCAGTCCGACAGGAAGTCAGTAAGCAATTTGGAAGCCCCAGAATTTGGAGGGAGATTCAAAATCTAAAACTAGTTTCAGTGCTGTTTGATTTTTTCTACCTCAGAAATATATAAATC
The DNA here is from genome assembly GCF_036669925.1 of Montipora capricornis. Classification (NCBI taxonomy): domain Eukaryota; kingdom Metazoa; phylum Cnidaria; class Anthozoa; order Scleractinia; family Acroporidae; genus Montipora; species Montipora capricornis. The sequence goes on along the minus strand of NC_090895.1, from coordinate 48,599,945 downwards.
ACAAAAATAATAAAACGACGAGGTTTGAATTATGTCTTTTACCGCACGGGAATTTTCCCACGCTGCTACAAAGTGATTATTGTTGCTGTTGCAAAAGTACCGTGGGAAAACATTACATCAGTCTCTTTAAGGAGCAATCCGTGGAATAAGGTCTTGTCGAAGCCATTCAGAAGTACGGAAACATCAAATTGTAGAAGAAGAGAACTTTTGTGTCGTTTCCACAAAAAAATTGTCGATCGTGTTGATTGCACGATGACATTCTCATTGCATTCTGAACGATGGAATGAACGCTGAAACTCTAAAAATACACTTATCGAAAGCATCAGAGGTTTCATCTTCACTTGCTCTTACAGCAAGCCAATGATCATTTCTCCAGTTTCTTTGTGTGTAAGGCTAAAATTCTTGTTTCTCGAACACTTTCAACCCGCCATTTCTACTGTTTACGGTTTTCTCTTTTCTGTTTCCGGTTAAACTCAAGCATACGTAATAAGACCGGAACCCACGTTTTCTGGGAAAATGGAGTCGATTATCCCAGAGTCTCTCCGGGCGCTCACCCGCTGGCCAAAAAGCCCGAGGACTCTGGGTACGAGATTGAAAAAAACTTGAATTGCGACCTCCGAGAGGACATTACAGCGTCTTTCGCATGATGATCGCGGGCGCAACATTTTGTTCAAAGGCCGCTGCATTCTGTCGCAGATTTGGTCGCAAGGAACCGGCTTTCACCATGTCCTCGATCAAGTGAGACGAGTCTACACCGAAAGCCATGAATTATTTCTCACAAGAGAAGGATACACTGAGCGATTTTCATAATTTGCTGCAGTCTAGAAATTACCAGGAAACAAGATCGTTGTTAGAATGCAAACAAGAAGCGTTTCAAAGCCTTTCAAAAACGTTTGTTCAGAGCGTACGATTTCTCGCGTGCGATGTGAAAGATGCAGTTGTTCCTGGCCAAAGTAACCCTGAAATGTTCTTATTACTTTGTTCGCTTACTGCTTAAGGTAAGATTGTCACGCAGAAGTGTTCAGGAGTTTTTTCTTTCGTGTTTTCATGTTTTAAGTCATTCAAGATCGAGTATTTCGGTCTGTCCCATGCACAACCGCAGCTGCCACAATCTACCAGAAGCCGAACAACAATGGTAATTAAACGAGGCTCTAATCTGAGTTTCTGTTCTTGTACTAGCTGGCGACTGCATTTTTGCATTTGGCGACCATTTTTTCTTTGATAGTCGCCAAAAGGCGACTTGGAATTTTTTTTAATTTCGAGCCCTGTCTCTATGTAATTATTTTCCCGTGATTTCAAATAAAATTCCCTGAATTTCATTCCCTTCGGTGCGGGCCAGTTCTGTCTCCCTCGATGGGGATTTTCGGCATATCACGGTATGATGTCATTTCAACAATCCTTTGTTTATTTCGACCGATTCCAATAAAAACTGGCCAGTGGTTGTCTAATTTCATAAACATCCGATGTGCCAAATTTGTAAGGAAATGGAAGTAACGCTATTTCTCAACAATCTTACCCTGAACGGCTGCAATTTTGCGGCCGCGGTGGAGGGGGGTGTGGGAAATGGATTCAAAAGGAAATTCACATTAAATTGTTGATTGGATGCTCTTAAAAATAACCAAGAAAATTGCCCAAAGAAATGTTTTTGAACAAAATGAGGACCCGGATTTTAAAGCGCTGATTGGCCTTCGAACGACTGAGCCCTGTAGAACATCTATTGCACCAGTAAGGGGCACCCTCCTAGAAGGGTAAACCTTGCCTATTGTATTTTCCACTTTGGTTTACATAAGAGGCAGGGTCACCCTAGGGGTAGGGTCACCCTATCTGCTTGGTACGGTAACCCTAGGAGGGCCAACTTTTTGCCATGTGAACACTTGAGGTAGGGTCACCTTTCTAGCAGGGTCAACTTTTGTGGGATCGGATTACTGTCAGATTGCAGCGAAAGTCTGTAATGAGGGTCACCCTTTCTCCATGTAAACAGGCCATAAAACAAAATGTTCTATTAACTTGCCTGACGCACTCTACAAGCACTTGGACAGAACCATACGATATCACTAGCCTTCACAACCTTTTCTCTGTACCCAACCCTCACTTTCAAATATGCAAAAAATATTTATCCATCGCACGAACCATCCATCCTTCCCCCTCAACTGCTACCTGTACGCCTACAAACATATTGAACTCACTCTCCTAAGCTCCGACTACCCCTAGTTCTAAAAACTAAAACTCCATTGGTTTTTGTTTTCAGTAAGACAAGTTTGACTAGTTAAAGTCGGAAAAGTCCGGAAGTACAGTGAAAACAGCTCGTCTTAAGTTTAGCGGGTTAAAAATGCAAGCTGTTTTCTCAAGCAAAAACCAGGGATTGTCTCGCCTTTATGACCGGAAATTCCCTCAAAGAGTTATACTATCTCGAGAGATGGTATATAACTCATCCTCATAAATGCCACAGCCAATTACATTGCCCGTAGTGACAGAAAAACGGAAATACTGGGTTGTGCTTTACCGCATAGACTGCAGCTAGTCAGATTACAATAAAATAGATAACCGTTCATCACACTGCACATGAAACACTAAGCAACCTACTTTGAAACTGATTTGTTCAACATTATTTCGTAACTTTTTTTCTCAAGAAAACGCCAATGAAGAGGAGAAATTAGAATTTCTGAACGAGATTGATCTCATGAAAGTACTGGGGAAGAGTCCAAACGTGCTGAGTTTTATAGGCTGTTGGACAGAGGCCACTCCACAGAAGACGCCTCTTCGTCTGGTTATGGAGTATGTTCCCCATGGAGACTTGCTTCACTGGTTGAGAGCAAAAAGAAGTCAGGTAATTATGTTAGCCAAACATCATTAGTAAGCCAATTCCTATAGATGCATTAAGTATTAAGGGAAAAACAAAGAATATTACAACATTTGGATAGGAAAATTCAAAGGAGTGTTTTGTCCTAAGGCGAGCTTCACTTGCATCTTAAAACTAAAATCACCTGGCCCCAGTTGTTCCAAGGGTGGATAGCGCTATCCACTGGATAACTCAATCGGTTTTGCTGGTGTTTATCCGCTGGATAGTGATTTATCCGGTGGATGGCGCTATCCACCTTTTGAACAATCGAGGCCTGGGTGTTAGCCAAAACAAATTGTATGGTTGTGACTTTGTGGGTCAATGAGGACCACAAACCGCTTTTTTATGATAACACTTATTGCTTACTTGTATACACAGATTAAAGGTTCTACCTTGGGAGCTGTCGTTATTACTGAAAGCAAAAAACAGTATGCAGAGACAAAAGAATGCAACACAGCTACACTAGACCAGGTATATGCTTCTTAATTTTGATATGATGTTAAATCCAGGATGCAAACCTGATAGATCTTTATTCCATTCCTTTGTGCCATTTTTTTTAAAAACTGAAGCAATATCAAATGCCTAAAACCCACAGTAAACATTATTGGATAGCCTTAAAGTAATTATGTGTCTGCAGCTAAAGCTTATAGATACATGTACCAACAGGCCATATAATTGTGATTCAGGAATGCAGCTAAGTGCCGGCTGCTGGTGAAAATCGCCGCTTGAGAAAAGGGTGATCGCCGGCTGAATCGAGGCTGCATTTGTGCCGTCGATCGAAGCAACTGAGAAGATCGCAAATTATTTTCTACAAAGTTTAAAAGTCATTCGATGTATTAACAAAAAAAAAAAGAATTTCTGTTAGTCGACACGGAATTATCACTAGAATTCGATACTGGACATGAAATGAAAGCGTTGTTTAAGTACTTTTCGGCGTGTCTTCTCTTTCCTTGTATTTGCCATCTTGAAGAATGCCGGGTGTTGTGAATGCCAGGTCCCTTTGATGCTCAGAGCACAAACTTAACGGCCACAACCGAACCAGCTTCGACCTGTTATGTTACACCGTGCAACGCCTGCTGGAACTTTTTTGCAGTGCCGTTGCACACAAGTTTCAACTAAAAGTTTCAACGTGTAACAGTGGCTTTGTGCTGCCATTGATAATTTTGAAGTGACCATGTAATCTGTTGTTTCTCTTACTAGAAGAGTAATAGACATTTAGAGTTATAGAAGGCAAAGTAGAGTGTTAACATAAATTGATTTGACTGTAAAAAAAAAAAAAAATAAACAATGCCAGCCCAAAAAAGGATAATTAACTTGAAGGCTGAGGCTTAAATCAATGTTTGTTAACTCAACTGCAATGAATCTTTTGTTAATTTAACGTAATAAATTTCTCACTTAGGGTGGTGAAGCAGATGGGATTAAAACAGTTGTGTTGTATGAAAACAGCTGCATTTCCACATGTGCCCCAGAACATGAGGAAATCATCGCTTCTGGCAACATTGATTCTGCATCACCCTTGATGTGCTTCCCCTCTACATCGGCAGAAGATCACAAAGAAACAATCACCTCTAGCAGCAATGAATGTGTGATACCCATGATTGCCATTAGCTGCCCTACCACACCTGGGGAAGGACAGAAAGAAGCCCTCCCTTCTGGCAACGATGAATGCACAGTACCCTTTTTAAGCCTCCCTTCAGTAAGTGGAGAAGAATATGATGAAACCATTGCTTCTGGCAACAGTAAAAGCACAATACCATTGTCCAGCATCCCTCCTGCTTATGCAGGAGACGATGAAGGAGATCTCATCGGTGATATCAATGATGAAAGTGGGATTCCTTTGCTCAACTGCTCTTCAACATATCCAGCAGGAAATGAAGGAACTGACATCGCTGATGGCAGCAATGCGATACCTTTGGTGGTAGTTTCGTCATCCGCGTCAAACCAGGAAGATGTTCCCACCAAAAATATGGGCGATGAATGTGATGAGGATTGCGAGTCATTTGCTCCACTTGATCTTATAAAACTTGCCTGGCAGATTGCACGTGGCATGGTAAGCTAATAATGATTGGAATGACATAAGTCAATTTTCGCAAACCATCTGGTTGTAATCGCTATAATTGCTCAGCTAGCTTCAGGGTCTAGCCATAGCAGCAATACGATCTCTCTTTGTGAATGGGAATCTCGATTACCTATACTCTCTCCAAGTCAGTGTTGTAATATTGTTGTGCGCAGCATTAAGGGAAATCTTTGCATTGCTTAAAAGGTGGTTGATTGGTCCTCTGAGCTTTGTAATGCCTGGCTTGGCATATCAGTACATGTTGTTGCTCCTAGTTTCTTTATGATGTTCGGTTAGTATCATACTGATGAGATTTTTAGTGGAGTGGAAGTAGTGAACTCCTATCCTTGTATAAACAAATTCTTTCGTTTAAAAAGTGCTAATACCTAACGCTAAGTAAGTCTATTTGAAGAAATCAATTATGTTGGGAGTCACTTTCACTGGATGTACAATTGGCGTGATATGATCAAGGAGTCTCTTTGGCCCGACGGTTTCTTGAAATTCTCCAGTTCCCAAGCCACTAGCCAGGACTTTGCATCTCAAATCCATAGGAATACCCATGGTTATTCTTTGTCGTTTACAGAGCTATCTTTCCCAAAAGGGCCTAGTCCACAGGGACTTAGCAGCAAGGAACATTCTCGTAGGTCATGGTAAGATAGTCAAGATTGCTGACTTTGGATTGATGAGGCATTTGTACCATGAGGTGTACAAAGTAGACACTGGGAAGAAACTGCCAGTGAAGTGGATGGCTCCAGAGTCAATTTTTGAAGAGATCTTCACCACCAGGAGCGATGTGTGAGTATTAGTTTTGATAACTAACGCAATGCAGTGCGCGTGCAAGGATTGCAATAAAAAAAACATGGCTTCGATACAACAATCATTTTATTTGCTCAATGCATCCGTTATCTGTACTATTTTTCCTCATAATTGAACAAAGTGTTTTGATGGTTTTAGTCTTTTATGAGAAATACATGTTAGAAACGGTAACAATGCACTGAATGCAATGAACTTCGCAATTCGCAGATTTTTCTTTGTTTTGGAAAGAACCCTGTTAAATGCAGGGCATGTGTAGTTAGTCAAAAAATTGCGATTGAATGTGGAAAGGCTTTCTCGGAAATACGCCTATTTCTCCAGAACCACTCGTTAGGATTGAACGCAATTTGGCACAAAGATACTTTCAAATACGTAACTGGAGTATTGAAAAAAATTTAAACTTTAACAGAGGAAATTCTAGATATTCCAGTGAACCTTCAAGAAGAGATAATTAAAGATTTCTCTGTCAATTAAATTTTTATTAAAATAGTGTTAACTTGTGAGCATCGTTACAAGCTTGTTGCATGCAAATTATAAAGAAAATCTAACGACCAGTTTTTCTGCAAATAAACAAAACCGATTTTAAAGGTCTGTTTATATTTATTCATGTTGCCATGGCAATTGCATATACGTCAGCTTAACTATCAAAAAACCGAAGATCGTGTTGTTAACTTTTTACCTACCATTTTTGGGGACCAAAGGATCAAGGGTTTTAGAGAAAAAGGTAAATGAAACATTGGTAGGGAGTCAGGGTGGCTTAGTGGTTATCTATCGGGCCTCCCACCACTGCGAGCCGGGGTTCAATTCTGGCCTCGGCCAGCATGTGGGCTGAGTTTCAGTCGATCTCAACCTGACTCGAGGATTTTTCTCCGGGTTCTCCGGTTTTCCTCCCTCATCAAAATCGACTCGCAGCTATTTAACATCTAGCTGTGGTGCTGTGCTCCGACATCAAACATGGACTGTATAGCGGCAGCCAGAGGCGCATTTGTATGCTTTCAGTCCGATGTCGTGAGCCACGCGCTTCGCAATTCAGTCGTTGACTGCAAGTAAGGGTGATTAGCACTAGCAATATTTAACTATTTAGTTTTGCTGATCCATTTGTTTTACTTGCAGTTGGTCCTATGGCGTGGTCCTGTGGGAAATCGCAACTCTTGGTCAGTGATAAGAATTATTTATACAATTTTAATTAATATATTTTTACCATACTTTTAGTCGTTTGCTGATAATGAGACTCGAATGCAAGAACATGTGTTTTGTGAAACTACAGTTATTCAAAAGTGTGTGTATCATCTCTTCGATATTACGATAACCTGGCCCTGGCCTGGCCCGGATAACTTTATCCAATAGATAAGCCTCCATCTTTTTTTCTAAAAAAATATACTCCACATTGCACAATTAAACGTTGGCCACTTGACTGGCTGACTGACTTGCTAATGACCCACTTAGCATCTGACCTGTTGAGCGAACGAACAAACAAAGGAACGATTTTCTTATTTATTTTTTTGCACTTTAAAAGCCCATTACATAAATTGTTAGTGACAGAGTGGCTGAAACAGTATGCTTATTAAATTGAAGCAACAATTAGACTATTGCACAAGACCGTGTTATTAAAGCTTGTCTCAGTGCTGTTTTTAGCTTTATATATAAATTTAAATTGGTTGCCTTACTTTGACAGAGTAGGTACAGGCTTTTGCTAGCAGGTGATCTTTAATATATGAATACAAACCATGATTACGTTTATTTTGGAGACTAGACGTTGGGTTGTGAGTCATAAAATTTACACACAACCCGCGAAAAGTTCCCATTTCTTCGTTTCCCCGCCGTTTACTATACTATGTCATATCTTGATTCAGGTAAAGGAATGTGTTAAATTAGAGTACTTTTGTTCTAACTTAGATGGCCATATAGGATATCACATCACATATCAAGTCTTATTCGAGCCACTTACGGAAACTAGAAATGAACCGATGATCAGTAATAGTAGTACGACTGAGTGGAGTACAATTAAGGGAGTAATCGTGCAAATGATTTCAAAATTGGCCGAACGCGCAGTGCGAGGCCGATATAATTTAGGAAGTAATTGTGGAAATGGTTTCAAAATCAGCCGAACTCACAGCACGAGGCTGATTAGAAATTACGCGTAATAGGTACGATTAGTTTTAAAAGCTGCTACTGTCCTGGTAAGCGAAAGTTCAGTTTGGTTTTCAGTCCTTGGCTTTAAATCGTTGCATCCTTAAGCTCCCTATTCACGAAGTTAGGGAGAATGACCAAGAAAGATGAACTGGCGTTTCTAGTGCGTCTTGAAAGAAAAAGTGCATTTTCTGTTCACCGCTTGCTAGTTGGCACTTGTCTGTATAAAAAATTGAAATGAAAGTCTATGAGTTTTGTACTCTTGGTTCTCCGCCTTGCGAAACAATAGGCAGAAGTCCAATTTATATTATCACTATTGTCAGTCTACAGTCCATGAACCCAAGTCACCTCTCTTGGCTAGTGTCCAGGGTTTAAATTTTTCTCAGATTCTCTGTACACAAGTGTACTTACTTAACTGGTATTTTTTCTTTATAGTTCAAGAAAGCAGGCTTGATTTTTAGTACGTTTTCGGCTATGTAAAGTTCCTTCTAGGAAAAAAAAAACCGGTTGTTACTGATGATGCTGCCGATCCATCCATCTAGGCCCGGAATTGTGTTTAAGTCTTGCACTAATTCGAGTGCTGAGGACAGGGATTTTACTAAAGCAATTAAAATCAATGTAGCATCATCCGCAAACTGGGGTATATTTACTTCGTGATTATCTGCGTAGACACTTCTTATGGTTGCGTTGTTTCCAGTTGCTTTGGCCATTACATGTACCTCCACGTAAAGGATAAAAGAGATGCGTTGACAGAAAACAGCCCTTTCTTACAAACATTGAATGAAACATTGAATGAAAAAGCCTGGGCAGGCTGACTGACAGATGGATGGACTCATGCACTGACTGGTTCGATGAGTGAAACGTCTAGCCAAATGACTGATTGTCCAACTGCCTATCTGGCTGACCTACCGACCCACTCTGACTGACTAAATGAATGCGTTATCAAAGGAGCTGGCTGGTTAACTACAACTGTAACCGACTTGATGAGTTACTCAAAGGCTAACTGGCTGACCGGCTAACATTGACTAACAGGCTGACTGACTGACTGAATGACTGAGTAAACAAATGAGGGAATGAACCAAATCTGGCCATCCAACTAGTAAAGCAACTATCCAAAAGACTGAGCGGTTGACACAGAGACTGAGTGGTTAACCAATAGATTAATTGAATAACTGACTAAAAGGCTGAATGAGCAAGGAAAGAAATGAAGGAAGTTAGTGTGATGAATGAGCAGACTCACAGAAATCAGATCACGCACGCATCACGATCACGCATCACGAACGGGGAAACATACTCAGGTTTTTTTTTGTGTGTTTTGTTTTGTTTTGTTTTGTTTGGGAGAGGGGGTGGGGTGAGGAGAGGTTAAACGTCTGTAAGATAGTCCAACGCCAAGGTTTATACGTGACCAATCCGCCACTTTTTCCTCAGTTCATGATAAAAATAGGCCGAACGATCTCGATTTTCCCAAGTTTGTGTTTACTTGTTTATTGTGAGGTTCAAATGTTTATGAAATCGGGGTTTTCTTTAGTAAAACACCTCGCTTTCTTTAAATGGTTTATGGTGTGCCTCAAGACATGTTATGTGAATAATTTACAGGGGGCTCACCTTACGCTCTGAAGAAACACAAAGAGGTCTTGGAGAGCTTGAAGAGTGGTTACAGACTGGAAAAACCTGACATGTGCACAGACCGTGTGTAAGTTCTCCCTAAGTAACTATAGACAGGAAACTTCATATGAAACCATTTTAAGAAAAGTGTGGCACATACGATCGAAGGAGGAATGTTTTGAATTTCATAGTGTGAGTGAGTTGTTTGATCTGTTTTCATGCCTCTTTGCATCCGTCTTCCTGAAACACAAAATGCTTGATGATAACTACTAGGCTAACTACCAGGTAACACAGTTGAAATTTGTTGCGACTTCATTAGAATGTGAGTTTGAAAGAAAGACCTCCTGTCGTATCTGGTCTCGCAGAACTCAAAGATGTACAAAGCCACTGGCTTTGCCTTAGTTTCCATTTCCTCCAACTCACACTTCCTGAAACGACACAAGAATTGACTGGAGCTGCATTTACATGGATTTCAGAAACCGCCTTTAGGTATTTTACTAGTTTACCTACATTGTAGAAATGCTGCCGAGGGGAAGGGAGATAGTCAAGTAGGCTTGCAGTAATTTACCGACGGTTCGCTGGCGAAGCTGCGATAACGTTTATCACGGATAAAAGAAGCAAAAATGAACTACAAGACTAAAAAACAGAGCAGTTTTACAGGTTACCTCGAATTGGGAAAGTAGCTGCAAGCTTCTGTTGTAATTATAATCTTCTGTGTAGCGAGCAATTTACTCACATTTATTAGGAACGAAGACTCTGGGACGTACATCTTAAAGGCCCAGTTTCACCCATTCGGCATTGCGCCCATTTGTTATTGTTTTCAAATGACGAAATGATTCCTCATTGGCTCTTTGCTTATCGCCGGTTTCCTCTGTTTCTTGTCGATTCGAAGCGCGCCAATTTAAGATTGTCTTTTTCACTTTCTTTGGCTAATAAATAAATAAATTGGTTTCACTGGATCCTGTAGTGGTTCTAAATTGAGTGTTGTAAAACCAAAACCAAACGCATTACTAAACAATTACCAGTAGACCTCTCAGCCATTCAAGTGAAACCAGAACAGAAGCAACTGCCCGATTACTATCAACACTCAATTGACTTCCTTCGATGACTGAAGTAAAAAACTCCAATAATCTAAAAGAAATTGCTCAAGCAAAATAATCAGCTTCTTTTCCACAATTAATGTTAATGTTAATGTTAATGGTTACAGTGTAATCATGATTACAACTGCAGACCACACTACACTAAATTATGATGAATATTAAGTCTATAGAGCCTGCAAAAGACAGAGACACCAAGGCTTTTTAAAAATTTTGCACTGTAATGTATAAATCACATTTGAAAAATAAAAAAAGGGCTGCTAGGACAACTATAACAGGACAATAACGAAAAAAAAAAATTCAACACTTTTTATGATCTGAGATCGAGGGGCAGGTGTGATAAGACTCATTTCCACAAGTTGTGTATACATGATAACCAAGATCGTACGAAGTCGAAGGTAACTCATCCCCACCGGGAGAAGGGTCTCTGTCAGCTCTAAAGCAAAATGTGAACACAAATTCCCATAAGTTACCGCTTCATTAGGAGCAATATAAGCTTAGCTTCGATCGCCCAAAAACGAGAACGCTTACTTTTATACGCGGTCGAAATCGAAAGCTTACGTAAAGCAAGCTCACCTTCGATGTAGAAGATACTCTGCAAATTCGCTATCCGTAAACTTCCCCAGACTGACTTTCCTCTCTTTACAAAGATTAAACACGGATTGGCGAAGACGAATATACTGAGCGGAACCCGGTAAACGGGGCCTTCCAACACGCGTAGTTCTCTTCTTATCCTCTTCAGTCACACCACAGCTACATGCTCACACAAAATGATCGAGCTGAACGCCTTATTAAAATCTTTATCGGAAATATAGATGAAAAGCAAGAATATAATAACAAAGAATTCCTATTTACATTAATTGCAGAAACTGAAATAGAAAAATAACTACGGATTGAAATGGATTTCGAAGTGATTCACTCAGGCGCGCAATGCATTAAGGGTGAAACTGGGCCATTAATTCCTCAATTCACGCGTAACCACAATTCCTTGCGACCCTGACCTTTCCGCGACCACAATTCCTCCCGTTTCGAAGAAAAAATTTGTTCTTCTCCCGATTAGAGAGCTGCCTCGTTCGTTCGCTTCGGGTTCACTCACTGCGGAAGCAATTACAGTTGAAACAATGTAACATATCCTGTTCAGTAAGCTACACATGAATTAAAGGGAAACAGTGTTAATAGGTTATGTGAAGATCATCGATTTTCCTGCATAAAAGAAAACTCCTTTATTTGTTCATCTTTAAGGTACACCTTGATGACAGATTGTTGGAACCAGGACCCAGATGAACGGCCAAGCTTTGAGCGGCTGTATAAGAGACTTGACGATATGTTGGAGGAGCAAGCGGAGTACTTTAGCTGGGACAATCACGACGAATCGAAATATTATTATAGCACACAGGCGTCAAAGACAGCAGAAGTTGATGAAGTTGACAACCTTGAAGTTGCAAACCTGCCGGATGTGTCCAAGGTAAGTTTTTTAGAACAAACTTCTTGCAGTTGTAGACTTGTGCTTGGCCTTGCATGACAACTGAATTTGTGTATTGAAGTTACCTTCAATCTTATGCTATCATACCTTTCATCTTAGCAGGGGTCAAATGCAGCAGAAGCCGATGAAGCAGTCATAATCCAAGTTGAAAAACCAGAGAATGTGTCCAAGGCAAGTCTTATCATATGAGCTCCAAGCTGCACAGCAATGGATTTGTTCATTAAAATCACTTATGAAATTCCTTAAACTTATGCAATCATACTTTGATCTCATTGTTGGTAGGGGCAAGAAACAGAAGTTTAGGAACAGGAAAATCATCAGGCTGTAAGCACACAGAATGTCTCCAAGACGAGTCTTCAAGCTGAATGATTTACAGTTGTCAGCAAATGCTTGCTGAGCATAGCTATGAATATTTTTAGTTAAAGTAACTTATCAGACTTAGCTATAAAGCTTTGCTCTTAGTCTTCTCGGTTTTAGATTGGCATTGTAGTCAGATTGCTGCTAAAGCTATTTATTTGTTTATTTGTTTGTTTATTTATTTATTTATTTATTTATTATCAAGTGAGATATTACACTGTCTAAGTACAACCAGCTACCAACCAAATAGCCAACTTTCAGGCACATGTTCTTACCGAGACCGACAGATTTTAACAATTTAAAGCTCAAAGATCTGCCTTGTCTTGATTTTGTTTGGCCATTAACAAGCAAGAAAAAAGAAGAATCTCGGACGACACCATTATCGTAACCTTAGGTGCACTCCCCTCGTCTCATGGTCCACTCTGCTCAAACAAACACAATGGCGTGCTTCTAGTCAGTGAAGGCAAGTTTACTTGCACTGTTCGCGAGAAGCAGGTCAAGCCAGAGTTTTTCATTGCTCTACTAGGAGGCATTTGTTGCATATGTTGCATAAGTCATCCAATTGTTAAAACGTCAAAAAGCTGGAATAGGCTGCGACATACTAATTATCATCATTATTTATTTACTTATTTTAATAGTTTATTTCTTCGCATGTTTTGGCAATCCGTTACACCTAGCATTCTTCCATTGTTACGCCTGTAGAAGATGACTGAGTGCTTTTAATAGGCAATTTTCATGATAGCGTCATTTGACTACAACCACTAGAATTCAGTTCGTTTTTCTTTTCTTCTTTAACATTTG
>NC_090895.1:48571764-48581764 GCF_036669925.1 Montipora capricornis | reverse complement strand
GGACGGTCTTTCTATAATTCAGACTAAAAACTTATTAGGGTAACAGTTAAACTGTATCAGGGTTTACATAAATATGCGTCTGAACCCAGAGCTGCTACTTCCACTGTCACCCTCCCGGATTCTCTAAGAAATGCGCTTTTAAACTGCTATAGCCATTCCGGCAAACACAGTACAGAATTTTCTTCGTTCCAAGTTTAAACAAGTTTATTCACACATACATATCTCACTCACACATACGCTTCGGATACAACATGAATATAGTACTCGAGCTCTGTGGTGGACGCAAACTTTGGTCTTTTATACCCATTGGGGTAACGTTTCCGGCACACGACGCTCTGGGGAGAGTTGTTTGGTCGAAATACATCGCAGAGAACTCTGTATTGTTGCCAAGGAGGAGTTGCCGTTTCACTCCATCTTTGTCTCGTGGGGCTGGAAGGAAGAGAACTCGCTTTAAGATGTGGGAAACGTGAATGAAATGGTGCAAGGCCGTGGGGACAGTGATTCTGTTCTGCTTGCCACGCTGAGGGTTCTAGCCTAAACGATGTTCCATTGAGGTTAACACTTTTATCGCCTTTGCGGTTTTCATAAACAAGCGTTCGTACAGACGATCCTCTGGACATTCTGTTGGGGGTAGTAACCGGAGCTTTTGTACCGGATAAATTGCTGTCAATACTTTGAAAAATCGGCTGGCTCGGCATGGACTTCCCAGCCGCCTTTTCGAGCTTGCCACGTGGGTCTTCAATGTCACTTGTTGCATCATCCTCGCTGCCATCACTCGGACTCGGTAATCGCTGTTTCTGTTTATTTCTCGAACTCGATTCATTGGAATCTGTGCAGCTTCGCCAGGTATCTTCCCTAAAACCTCAAGATTAGAATATCTCGTGCTTGCTTCAAGTCTCCTGCCACACTTTTCGATGCCCACGTATCTGCATTTTTGAACAAAGTTAAAGTATCCTTGGCAACCTCGTTCTTGTTTTCTATTTTTTCTGGTTGCATAGTATTCCCACGGACCCTTTGCAAATGACCTTTAAAAGAAGAATTCGGGCTTACACATTTGACATATTGTTTATATACCTTTCTAAGCTCGTTCTCACTATTTGCTGTCCTTTCACTGTCGCTTAGATATATTACCTTGAAGCCGGAGTTTATCCTTGCCAGATCGCTCCGGTAATGATGGAAATTCTGAATATGCTCGAAGCAATCAGGCACGAAGTCGTGAATCAAATCTTCGTATTTCTTTTCAACAACAAGGTCGCCCCTTGTGCTTGGTGCTACAGCAGTGCATTTTGCTGATCTTCTCAGATGCTCTTCTCCGATAGTCGGTTCTGAACGGAATGACAACCTGCGGAAAGCGTTCTTCATTCTTTGAATTTGCGCTCTGCGTCGACATTCCTCAAACTGTGAAGCGTCTCGTTTGCGCGGCGTCAATGGCCCGCGATTGACGCTAAACATACCGTCCATTTCTCCGGCGAGCTTCTCTCTTTAAGACGCTTGTTTGCGAATTTTGAACGAACTCGAAGCCATCTTACACTCTAAATCAGCAATTAAATGGAGCCCCTTCTTGAAATCCTACTTTAGCGACGCGAGTATTGTGTATTTAGAGCAAAGTGGTGATTAAAACATGCGATTTTTTCATTAAGTAAACAAGACGAAAAGTAAACTTCCTTATACATTGATAATTTGACAAGAGATTCCGGTAATTACGAAATCAGTGTGTCATTTTTTTCTTAGCTCAATGTGCTTCAACCAAAATTGCGTGATTGGGTTTGTTATTGGGGAGGGGTGTGTGGGTGAAAGTATGTTTTCCTTGATTGGGAATCTAAACAAACGTTTCTTTTCCTTATTATGTCCGAAATATGTGAGGTACATTATTGAGCTTTGAGTTACAGATGGTTTGGGCCGAAAAGAAATATCTACTAGCCGGCTTGCAGTGCCCCATCAAATGACTAAATATAATATGAAATTCATTTATCCTTTTTTGTAATCAGTTCGGCTTTCAGGCAAGTTAAAGGGGATGGTTTGAGACATGGTATCTGATGCAGTTTCCGAATTTAGGCAGGAAAGAGGCATTTTTGATCGCACAAGTAAAGGCTGAATGTCCAGAATCTTTTTCGTCTTTTATGCAGTTTACTGTTTTGACCGATATTTATTGCGTCTTTTAGGCGAACAGAAATAATTCCCAGTGGTTTTGCGCAAACCTCGAGCTCTAGCTAGAAGCTCGACCTAAGAAGAAGACGTACAAGCTTTTTCAACATTACCTAAAGGAATATGGTTATGTCTGTTATCAATATTAAAATTGTTGCAATAAAACGAAAACATACATTTTCTTGTTTTTTTTTTTCCCAACCTTTGTCTTTACGTAGACTCCCAAATCTGTAGCAATGCGTTGCGGTTCCTATGGGTTGAAGAGATCAAAGAATTGCAAAAAAAAAAAACGAATGAGCTAAAATTAACTAATCCCACAGCATGGTTACTTGTTCATTTACAAGTAGCTAAATTAATTGGTTTTAGCTATTACTAGTGAATAATTCCCCGGATAATAGTGAAACCTATCTTTTGAAAAACTCAGGCTAAATAAATAATTATCAAATGGATAAGCGCCTTCGTAACCAAAGGAGTTGTTCATCGGATATAACGGTTTTTCTGTGAGATAACACTGCTCCACCCCAGATCACCACAGGCCAACCAACACACTGTCTTCCCAACTGGCCATTTATCTAAGTTTAACCCGCCCCGACGTAACCCAGACATAACTTTGGTGATTCTACGAGAACTCGTGTTTTGCTGTTGGTCATAGCGTAGGCCTTAAAGCAAACGGCCTGAAAATGACATTTTTTCGCTAATAGCCCTTTGAAAGCAAAAAGAAAAAGCAGTTTTTAACGCCCGTAGGATGCCTCTTGGAAACCGCAGATTGGATACTATGGAAACGTAACACCATCTCAACCGATAGCCCGTTGGCAAAACTCTCGCCCTTGAGATGAATTTGTTCGTAAAGTGGTTAATTCGCTGACGTTCTCCGCAGACCAACGATTTTGATTGTTTTACACGAGGGAACGACGGACAATATAATATCAAAATATGAATTCGCGTTGTAAACACTCAAGACCCTTCTGGTTTGATTAAAGTGCCTTACTTACTCCGCGAGAAAGAAACTGGTTTGAACGACGGTAAAGATGAAAGACCAAGCGAAACAATTTATTCTCAAGGAAAAAAGTACAAAAATGTAAAACACGTGCATATATTGCGTGCAAAGCGTGCTAAACGTGCAGAGAGTTTTCTTCCGTCTTTTTTCCCCTTAAATGCCCGCTGCACAAATAAGTCAAAGCTGAGCAAAGCGCCTTGCGAGGCAGCTGTAGCTCAGTCATTTCTTCACGCGTACAGCGAGATTTTGGTGAGATTTTCTCCTTGTGAGGCCGTAAGAAAAGTATTCAATATTTTTGGTATTTTTTGCTTCTCGAGGCAAATTCCCCATCGCAAGCGGCCCTCTTGAAAATCTGGCTGAGACTGGCCAGGCAATCATGGAATAAAATCGAATGTCCTAATCACATGTCTTCTCAACTTGTAGTTCAAGATGGCGTCCGAAATACAATACAATACAAATGAACTCGATGGCACTTCTTGCTGTTTTTTTTCTTTTGCTTCGACAAATCCGTCTGGCCGCAAGAAGATGATGGCAAGAGAATGGATTGCAAAAAATAAGCAAGAAGTAGCATACCCTTACCTGCCTCGGGATCTTCTGCATTTAATGGCTCAAACACTTTTAAGAGACCTTGTTATTAGAAGGATTGTCACGATAACAATTTATCACGTAACACCAATGTTATGGTACCATGTGAAACATCAATTATTGCTGAACAAGGTGCAGTCCTTTTTGTTACGTATTAAGTTACCATGGAAACAGGAAAGCCTTGCAGAAACACCCTATATTTTGGCTTTAGTTGCTTATATCTCAAAAACGAACTCGGTGAGCCCCATTTTTTAGTGCACAAAGGTGATCAACAGACCAAGATGAAACTCTCTGCAAAGTTTAAAAAAATTCTGTGGAGCGGATTCAGAGCTACCTTAAATTTTCAATTAGTTAAGGTGCCTCTGAATTAAAAAGTTTTATCCTGGCATGTTGGATTACATTCCAGAAATAAAAAATGGGGGTCACCGAGTTTACATTTTGAGATATAAGCAACTAAAGCCAAAATAAGGGGTGTTTTTGGTACAAAATAAGGGGTACAAAATTTTGGTACAAAATAAGGGGTGTTTTTGGTACAATCGTCCTTGAACAAATGTATACCAGAATGAAAGATTGATTGTCGTTCAATCGCGTCATGTGTCTTCTTGATAAATACTGCATTTGTCCAAGCCAGGTTGACCATCTGCCAAGCCGAAATTTGTTGGCAATTGTTTTTGCCAACAAAAGCCTTTCTTGAGAACAACACTTACAGCATTCATTGTATCCATGTTTAATTTACGAAATTTATAATGAGAAACAAATTAATGTATGATATATCAGGGTCTGGTCCGGAGAATTTATGAAAGGAATATTTACGTACTTATCAATGTTAAGCTCCAGGAGGGGGGGGGGGGGGGGGGAATAAGCGGCTTTGACTGTGAGGTCTGTCCCCGGGGTGGGGATTTTGACCGTGCGACATATTCCCAGGGTGGGGAATTTGACATGGCCACCATGTTGGATAATAAAGAAGACTTGGAAATCTACCTTGTGTCGAAGGCTTTTCCCTCCCCAGATAGTACGGGAAAGGCCCTAGGAACGAGGTTGCCTAAAAATAACTTCGCGATCTTTGAAAATACACAGAAGGCGTTCAAATGAACTTCCCACATTTGTGAGAGGTGGCTGAACGAGAGGTGAGTGGTACATACATTGCACTCTTACTGTGTGCAGCCAGCAGCAAAGTCTAAAGGGCATTATTTTGGCCACCTTTACTCGCCCCAGCGTGGGCGCTTTTGCTACTTTTGGCCAATTATGTTGTCACGTGGGTGGGGAATTTGACGCATTTTTTCAGAAAATGTCAAAATCCCACCCCCTCCCCCTTCCCCCCATACTGGGGCTTAACATTGATAGGTGCATAATATCTGCAAGTTAGAGTGGGCGCCATCTTCAAAAACTCTAGAAACTGGGAACTAGTACCCATACCTCGCAAGAAAGTGATGCCCAGAACTCACAACATGTTCTCTACCTTGAATTGACGATTATCGTTAATTGTTAATTTGCTTTCAATTTACTATTATCATTATTTCAGAACACTGTGTCCCAGGACTTGTGGTAGCAAATAAAAAGAAAAAAGTAAAGGCAGCCCCTGGACAGGATTTGAACCCGGAGCACCCACTTCGAAGGAACTGTTTTTAACCACTTCACCACTAAAGATCAAGTGACTAAACATGCGCCGATTATTTACCAGAACTAATTAGTATATATATAAAATCATTGCTGAATAATGGTTAAGTCTAAAGCTTGATTTTAAAATGGTTAGCTTTCTCTTGGAGTTTGGTAACCGACATTTTTCACTGTGTAAGCTTGCTTCTTAGCGGCTGTTAATACACGTTTACAGCGGCACTTTTGGAAGAAAAAATTATTGACATTAATAAAAAATGATATCCTCGCAGGTAGTGATGTGGTAGTCTAGTGGTTAAGTGAAGGGGTTATTAATCACACGTTCCCAGGTTCGAGTCCTGTGAGTCCAGACATTAAGGTTTGGCTTTTAAAAGAAATATGTTCATTTCTCATAATCCATATCAAGCTTTCAGTGTTCTGAAATTACGATAATAGTAAATTGAAAGCAAATTAACAATTAACGATAATCGTCAATTCAAGGTAGAGAACATGCTGGAACTCAGCAAAATCAAAACCATAGTGTTTTCGTGTGTCCATCTGCCATTGATTTGCAAACTTATTGTCATAACAATTTTCAGTTCCCACAAGAATATTCCACTCCTCCAACACAGCTGATGTTTCTTTGTTTTTTTTTTACTCCTCAACATTGCCGCCGTTGCCGCCGCGTGTAAAAGACTTTAGGGAGTTTAAGATCAACGACGCGACGGCAAAGAAAACGTCACAAATTTTGCATATTTAATGAGCAAAAACAATAGCTTGCACGCTGTGCACGTGCATTTATTCATTTTCGTACATTTCTTTCATGTTTTCGGCACATCTGCGACGTAAAATGACCAGATTTCAAGTTTTACGAAGAACATGAACACAAGCCAGCGAATTTGAATTTTCTGCCGTAACTTCAACAACGCAGCTCCTAATTCAGTTCCTGAAAAGTTGAGCTAGTTTTTAGAAGTTAGACAAACGGACATAATAACGAAAAAAAAAAAACCTGAACTTGCAATTTTAAATGACGTTTTCGTTACCGGCGCGTCGTTTATCTTAAACTCCGTATTTAGCAAGATTCACTTTTTTGTGATTATCTTTCAAATCGTTTATGGGTCTCTTGAACAGAAGTTTGCGTGGTAAAATAATGAGAATCCCACGTTCACATGACCAATCGTGTGATACAGTTTGGTGTCACAACTAGCAGATGAGCTTATCGGTAACAGGTTGCAATTGAGAAAAGTCTGGTTTTCACTTACGACCATTTTGGAACATGCACAATACTAACTTCTGAGCGTCGATTTTGCTTGGGCCCTTATCACAAAACGATTGTTTTGTTGAACATAGTAATCTGGCCAAGTTCCGTGGTGCTTTTATCACAAACCGAACAACTTGGCCTGTTTTTTGTTTCGAGCGCAAGCCCATCGTCAGAGCGAAGGGCTGATGCTCAAGCCTGGTTGGTTTTCACTAGCGACGCAAGCACTAGCACAAGTTCAAACATAAGAGCGCTTATTTCATCGTGAAAACGGGGTTGACGCAAGCATAAGCACAGGCGCATGCGCAAGCACAAGGATCAAAATATTTCCATTTCCTTGTGCTTGAGCTTCTGCTTGCGTTCGCTTGCGTTGTGTGAAAACGAAACACAGCATAAGCACAAGGAATTTGCTACGTCTGGCCAATTGAAGCACTTGCTCCAGATTCCCGGCGTCTGAGCATTTGAACAAAATGGCGGATGCCTTGGTTGATTTTGAAGCTTATGTCGACGTTCGTTTTCACTTAGCATAAGCTACTTATGCTTGCGCTAGTTGTGCTTGCGTCGCTAGTGAAAACCAGGCTTCAAAGGAGTTCACTCCTTATCGACGCAGCACTGCAGATTCTTTGGGGACGAACTCCTTTATTAGTCAGTTAAAGGACACCTCGCTCATATTGTACAACGAAAACAAGATGGAATAATCACAAAGATCTGTTTTGAAGTGACGTCTTCGTTGCCGTCGAAACTTAATAGGGATGGCAACCGTAAGTGAGCTGTCTCCCTTTTAACTTGTCTTCACACAACCACATTTACATCTTTTCTCCATTAGAGATGATTAGTATAAAAATCTGGAGGACACCACTGCCCTGGCATGCGAAATATTCTCTTCCGGTTCTCGCCAGCGTTTCAAAAACGTGCGTGCTTAAACTCGCTAATTCCCTAATAAGGAGCGTAAGCGCGAGACACTTTTGAGAGGTGGACGGCAACCGGAAGTGAGCTGTTTTCTTTTTTGCTTCTTTTGACACTACCACATTTCTATTTTTAATTTCACTATTACAGTTGATTAGTTTAGAACTCTAAGAGACACTACTGTCTTGACATGCGAAATGTTTATATCTGGTTACTTGCCGTCCGCGTCTCAAAAAACTTGTGTTCTCAAGTTCCCGAGTGAGAATAAGCACGCGCGTTTTTTATACGCGGACGGCAACCGGAAGAGAACATTTGGCCGGGCCACATTTTTTTACTAATCGTCGCTAATGGAGAAATGATACTTAGCAACGTAAATGTAATTGTGTGAAGAAAAGTTAAAAGGGTAAACAGCTCACTTCTGGTTGCCGTCCGCGCCTCAAAAACGCGCGTGCTTAAGCTCCCCGTTTTAAACGAGAACGCCACGAAACAAGAATATCATTTGTTAAGAGAGGAAAAGTAATCGTGCTGCACGTGCAGCACGCATTTTAGCACAAATTCGTGCGGTCCTCTGCACAGCAACGACGTGAAATCACCAAATTTGAGGTTTTGCCGACAACGCGAGCGTACAAATGTGAATCTTTTAGTCTTCATTTTTACCTCTGAAACCACTCGTACCGGTTCATTTTTAGCATACTTCGCCCACATTGTACGACGCGAGCGAGATGGCCTAACCGCGAGAAACTTACCATATTTCAAAGTTATATTTTGAGGTGAAGTTGTCGTCGCCGTTGCTGTCGTACGGCAACCGGAGGTGAGCTTTCCGAATGCCAGGACAATGGTGTCTCCCAGAGTTTTAATAATATTTAATCGTCTCTAGTGAAGAAAAATTAAAAGGGAAAACAGCTCACTTTCCGTCAATTGCGAGCTCTCTCTGCCATATCTTTTTCAGATGTTCACTCCAAGCAGTTTAGAAGGACACTTTTCTGCTAAACCCTCAAGTTGTGCTGATAAGAATTGCATACGCACTACATTGAAAAATCTTGAAACACATTCAACAAATTTTCCAAAATATGTAATTAAAAGAATTAAAAGAACCCAGAGAAAAGCTATTCATAATCATCCAGGTTTAATGAAGGTGCAAAATTGTGCACCATCATCTTGACTCTCTCTTTGCTCTTTCCAATCCGCTGCACAGTGTCTTCAATTAACGAGAGCCTCTCCTTTTCTTCGTTGTATCTGATTTCCAGTTCCTGGCATCGGTTCTGGCAATCTTCTTCCTTCACCTTGATAGCATCAAGCTGACTTTGTAGACGGTTGATCTTCTCTTTCAATTCTCCTTTATCCATTTCCAGTTTCTTCATCAATTTCTTCTCGTCCAGAAGTTGTTCCGTCACCCCTTCCATGTTCCTGAGAATACTCTCAGCCTCATCTGAGAAAACAAGCAAAGACATTGCTAATTTAACTTATGGGCACTTTACGTGGACAGAAAATTGTAAACAGACATTTTCCAGGGGCACCAAACGTCAATTTTCGGAAAATATCTGTTCGGAAGACGATTTGAGATCTAGAATTTTCGGAACATTTGTTCTAAAATTTCTTGCTTGCCTGCCTCTCCTAGGATTTTCGAACATCTGAAAAAATGGTATAATTGCCCACTTTTAACGGATTTTCACCCTAAATAGGTCACCTAGAATTTTCGGGAGCCTTTTTTCTGGCTGAAATTTTCGAAAAGGTAAGCTTTGATTCCTGTAGTTTTCGGATCACTAGACTTTCAGCTAGGAAATCCGAACAGATAAAAAAATTTTAGGGGATAAAAATATGCCTATATCTACCGTTTAAATAGCTAAATACGTTTAACAATACGTTTAACAATACGTTTAACAATGCTATTTTTTTTCTACACGGCCACCGTATAAACGTAACCTTTCCTTGTACTTGTACATGTTCATTGCCGTGACTTTAGCATCTTCAGTTCCCACGGCCTCCTCCCGTCTTTCCATGTGGCTCAGTCGGTAGAGCGGCGGAGATCTAACCCGAAGGTCGTGGGTTCAATTCCCACCCTGGTCAGAGTTTTACTCTGTCCTTGTGGCGGCCCATTTCCATCAGTAGGGCTAACGCTCACATGGTTCATATGGGATAGAAATCTAGCACTTCACGTTACACTACACTCTCTTCAGTTAACTCTGTTTAAAATATAAGTGCTACACGGCCACACCTTTCCTTGTAGTTGTACATGTTAATTGCCGTGACTTTAACATCTTCAGTTCCCATGGCCTGCTCTCGTCTGACCTTGTGGCTCAGTCGGTAGAGCGGCGAAGATCTAACCCGAAGGTCGTGGGTTCAATTCCCACCCTGGTCAGAGTTTTTCTCTGTCCTTGTGTGGGCCCATTTCCACTAGTAGGGCTAACGCTCACATGGTTCATATGGGATAAACGTATAGCACTTCACATTACACTCTATTCAGTTAACTATATTCTCGTTGGGTTGATTTTGGTTGGTTGATTTTCCCTTTAAAA
>NC_090895.1:48549264-48554264 GCF_036669925.1 Montipora capricornis | reverse complement strand
TCCAAGCACCATGGACCCAACAAGACAACCTGGAAGTTACCAAGGTGAGCAATGTCTGTCCTTCTTGACCCTTATTTATATTAATTTAATACTAATAAAAGAGATTTACGGTTTAAATAACAAGTGACCTTTTAGGCACCAGCACCCAAGCTCATCTTGTTGATGAGTTTAAGATACAGTGTATGTTTTATTGCATTTTTTTATAGTTAAATATTAATTTTTACATTTATATTGTAGTTAAAGCATTGTTTCAGCAGGATTGAGGAATGCAAAACAAATTGGGAAAATTCTTACCAATTTCTAAAGAGAGATTTGTTTTTCTATTGTTTTGTCTTTTATCCTGGTGCTGATGCTGTTTTTCTTGACGCAAAGTTTCCATGTCTTGGTGCAAAACCGGACAATCAGCTGTTTAATGAGATTTGAATTACTAACAGTTGATTTCACTTCCTATGTATCTCCTTACAACTCACAGCGGATGCATTTCTGTCACCGGTATTCTCCGGTCTACATGTACATTGTATGAAAATTAATGGAACTTAAAATGCTTGGAAAATGGTTCCTTGAAAAATTGAATTTCATGTGCTTTCTGGTTACCATTTCTTTTTGAGACTTGGGAGAGTTTCCACACCAACTGCTGGAAATTAAATAAGGCAGTTTCATCCAAATTTGAGTGATTTACAGATGATTCACAATTTGACCACTAGTGACAAGCCCACAGTCATTACTGTATGCGGCTTTTGTTTCGCGGATGGGATATAACACGATCATTTGTATGTGGTTTGATCACATACTGTGTTTCAAATCAACAAGAACAAAATGGTCAAATAGGACTCCTTTGCTCCTGTGCTGATAGTTGACTCAGAGCAACTTCTTAAAAAAAAGAAGCTAGAATAAGAAAATTTTCATGCGTCTTGACAAGCAGCAATGTGTGATTTTGTGTATTAACAATATTCATGGAAAAATTCCTCCATTCCAATTGGTTAGCAGTTTTGCACTGCAAAAGGAGGTAACAAACCAAGTATTCTGATTGGTCAGTGATCAATTGAAAGAAACTCAAAGATAACCACTCAAATGCAAACCGTGTTACACTGTACCTCATTCATAACCCATGATAGACCTGTGTTATTATGATAAGGTATGATAATTTTCATGTATAATTATAATTATTAATAAGTAAGCACAATGATTTTTCTGGTGTAATTTGGACTAAATAAGCAGTTGTAAATGTTTGCAAAGACTACGTGTACAAATTGCACTCCCTCTTTATTTGGTCTTTGAGAAAAGTTGCTCCGCAAAATCATGTGATTATACCTGAATAAAGCAATTTGCTGTCTCTTTATACCAACTTGTCATACCAGGATCTGTTTGTTTCTGCTGACGTTGTAGTCGATGATTGTACTATGGCAATTAAGGTTATAATGCAAAAGCTCATTATCTGTGATGTAAAGCATTACAAGTTGTGAACTCGTGAACCTGAAGTAAACGCTAACCAAAGCCAAAACAGGAAATCAAATAGTCAAAGAATAATTATTGTGGTAAAAAGTGGATGGTTGTGGGTGGTGGACAAAACAGTCACTAGTACTGCATGAACCCCAGTCCATGGACTACCCAGACGGACTACCCAAATGGACTACCCTAAAATGGCCTAACTCTTAAAAATACCGTTTGAAATGAGTACTGTTAATAGAACTGAATTGATTAATTTATTCTTGAATTGCACATACCTTGTGTATCTTCGTCCGCACGGCCAAATGCAACTAAATCCAGGAATTGCACGGGTTTCACTTCACTTACTTCGTTGAAGTAATCGGCCATCACAACAATTATCCAAAGCTTTAAAATGGGTGCTTAGACTTATTATACTGTTGATCAACATCGTTTAAAATGGGTTTTAAGGCTTAAGTAAGAACTATTTTCAATGCTGTTTACATATACACCAACAGTACTCATTTGCTGGGGCTGTCCATGGACTGGGGGTCAGTGTTTTGTCCACCACCATAGTTGTGATTGTCTGAATTATGTTGTGCTAGCCTGAAGAGATACAGAGTTTTTGTTATACTTAAGTCAAATGTAAACAACCTTTGCAAATTGTAGTTTGCATTAATTAAACAAAGCACTGGATTGAACCGTTTGTGTACTTGGTTGTTTTTTTTTTTAAAGGTCAACCCATGCAAATGAGCAGAATGAATCATCCTCGAGTTCCTGTCCCGCCGGTAAGAAAAAATTTAAAAAGACAAAAGTGGCTCTTTTAGGTGATGGTCTTGAGAGAGTACAGTAGTACAGTACATTGTACATTGTATATAAACATAGGCAAAACAACTTTCATAGGCTTGAAGATGAGGGTTGTCATGATGTTTTCATGAAGCTGGCTACACGATGAAAATTATAATCAAGTGAAGCCATGATCCTCACAGTTATGAGCAGAATTTTAGCGATTGTGTAGAGAAGCCTGAAAAATTCTGAACTTCAACAGGGTGTAAACCTGTGACCTTGCGATGCCGGTGTGATGCTATAACCAACTGGGCTATGAAGCTACTGACGTTGAGAACTGGTCATTTGTGGGGTCTGATGTTCCCATGATGAATGAATCAGCCAAGGAAATGATATAAATTTTTATGAAGTGAATCATATTTTGAACTGCGATATGAAATCAAGTGAAGCTATGATCCTTGCAGTTATGAATGCAATTAATCAAATGAATATATGATTCATTTCATATATCATTTCCTACAATGAAAGTAGCAGGCTATTTTAAACTGATTTTAATGGAGACATACACTATAATAGTTTTTGAGTGCAGGACCCATTCATCCCTGAAGCGGCCCCCTTTGATGATTAAAATCAATCTTCTTGCATTGGACAGAGTAAAATCTTCAAGTACAGTACCGCCTGAAAGTATTGACCCCTCGGGACGAGGCAATACCTCGTCTTTGCCGCGGGTAGTGGTCGCATGCCACTGAGGTATGCAAATTTTTTTCCCTCTGTAAAACCAAGGTGCAATTTGCCGCAGGAAATTTGCCGCGAGAGAAAAGACGAGGCTTGCCGCGGGAAAGAACAATGATCTGCTGCACGTGTGAAATAAGCGGAAGACTGTCAAGTTTTTATAGATCTCATGGTGTGAAGAATCGATTCTTAAAGCAAGAAATCTTATTCAAACTGAGAAAGTGCGCGATTTCCGTAAGGACTCAAATTGTATTATCTTTACATATAAATGTAAAACCGAAGACGTCTGTACTGTAAAGATACAAAGATACTGTTATTTAACTACAGTGTAAGCGAGGCTCATCGTTTGCATACGAATTATAAAGACACAAAACCAGCAAGCGAAACAAACTTGGGAAATTTTGAAATTTCGCCTAAAGAACGACATAATTCTTAACTTGACATAGTCTGATGTTCGAACCATCTTTGCTCACGTTGCGCTTTCACGAGTAACTCTGTTGGCAGCCTGCCGTCACTCGTGATGAATTTGCATAAGCCAGGGCGATGTGCACCAATGATCAAATGTTAACCAGAGCAGGAAAACACTCTTTTGAGTTGAGATGAAATAATTTTCTACTAGTTCAGGGGTTTGGTTTCCTTGGAATGTTTTTCTTTTTGTAATTTGTTACTGTTAAACAACTTGGAAAGTAATACCGCAGTAGTAAACCGCAAGAATAATAATTACATAAGTCTTACTTTGAACCACGAACGGTTGGTCACGAGGATATGTTGAATGTGTTTTGTAAATTCTCCGTGACCAGCAACCCGATATTTCAGTCAATTTAAAGTGAATCTGCAATAGTAACGTTTTGGACTGATTAGCGACACTATCTAGTTTGAGTAGTTTTATACCTTTCAACACGGGCATTGCAAAAGCAGGTCACCCAGACCCTGGACATATAAGCTTACCGTTTTGTATATATATTGTCAAAACCCAGTTGTGGGCCACCGTACTCTCCGGCTGCAGGATATCGAGATAATAAATGTATGTTCCGAGCGCTGAGCTGCAAAAAAAAAAGCGGACATATTCTCCCATAAACTGAAATGAATAAAACTTTAAAATGTGATGACGGCAAAGTCCACGCAAGCGGGAAAAGCGTCCACAAAATCGACTTGTCGGACCTTCGAATGAACAGTCCACGAGAAGTCTTCGAAATAATCACTGCAATCAAAATATATATGTCACAAAGGTTTCAAATGTGGTCGGAAGATTCTGGCTACGGATATTCTATTCGCATGTTAAAGGAAAGTAAGGCAACCAAGGTCCATGACGATCGTCTATGAGCCTCGATCTATGTTCGCAATTTTCAACCGAAACCTGTTCAGTTCCTGTTCTTTGGTGAGATTTCAACATTATAATCTGGCTTATCGAAACACAAAGTCAACGGAAACCGGCTCCAACTCCACCGCGGAATTTTCATTACCGAGGGTTTATCTCGGTTGACTTTCTCGCGGCAACTTTAGAACCTAGCCGTAAATTTCCCTCGGCAGAAAAGCGGCCTACCGCGGAAATACTGAGGGAAAGTCGCGACAAGGTGACGCGGCAATGACGCGGTAAAGGGGTCAATTCTTCCAGGCGGTACTGTATTATTCTTAGGAGGGAAAGCGGCTGTGGTTCCAGAGCTTTAGTGTGTTTTACTCTGAGTAGTGGGCTATTTTCACCACGGTAGTAGACAGCTGCCGTCTGCTGATGACAGGGATGGGAAAACTATCATCATGCTGTATGTACTGTTCAATGTACTGTACATGAATGGTACCTGGACTTGTTTGGGATTTTTGTTAAGATAAAAAAATTAAAACTAATAATTATAAAATTTGTCTATTGTAAGTAATAAATAAATAGCTAGAACTAAACACTGTGCAAGCAAGTTTGAAAAATTGGACGCGTAAATACTGCATTTATGTAAATAAGATCTCGAAGAGTGGGAACGCCATGCTCCTACAAAACAAGCTGGTAGATCTGTAATGAAAAAGTAGTCCACTCTTCTCTCTCTCTCTCTCTCTCTCTATATATATAT
>NC_090895.1:48530099-48549164 GCF_036669925.1 Montipora capricornis | reverse complement strand
TTTGAATGAAATTGAATGAAAGCAGAGCATGAAACGACCCTTTTGCAGTGGGGTCTTCGTGTTTAATTAATTTTTCTGTCTAATGCCAGGTGATTTTTCCTGTCAATGCCTGAAGATCTCAACTGTGTTGTTTAGTGGCTGTGCAATGAATAAAATTTAACCCATTGATGCCTCAAATGCCCTAAGATACCCCCTTTTGACGAGTAAAGACGTCTGGCGTTAGACAGAATAAAATCTGTTAAGTCTCACTTCCAGATGTCAATGGGTTAAATGGAGAAAAGCTGGGAATGTGACTTGTGAAGCCAAAATTCAGTTTTGGTACCGGCAGAGAGGTGCTCCAAACAAACATTGATATTAAGTACTTTCATTACATCCAGAGAAGAGCAGGATCTCGTCAAATATGGAGCATTCTCTCTCCTTCAATGATCACATGAAAATGTCTTAGTTAATTAATGAACAATATCATAATGACAGTAATGACATCCTTGACCTTTTTGTTCAGTTGTTTCAATGACAAAGAAGAATGCTAATGTCGCATTGCTGTCATCCTCCACACGATAGTTCAGGTAGGTTAAAAATTAATGAATTCATACAATTATATGTGTAGGTTTACTTTAGGGTCAAGTTTTTTTTGACTGACCAGTGCAGGTTTTTGCAGTACAGTATGAAGCTTGAGTTCCCTACTCAGGAAATCAATTCCTTTTTCGTTGAGTTTAGTTGAGTTAAACTTTAAAAACAGGAAAGAAATAAGCATCATAGCAACTTGAAATTTCCACAGATGTTTTGGAAATGAAAATAAAATGAATGCCTGTTTTTTGGCTGTTTTGCAATTGATATTTGAAAAAATATTTGCAAAATACCAGTTTCCCTGGCGGCGCCGTTTGCTGAATGAAAAACAAAAGAACCTGTTGTCTTTAATTAGTTAAATTAGTGATCAGATGTGTCTTTAATTACAGGTAGTTAAATTAGTGATCAGAAGCGATGCTTACTGTACATGTACCTGCATTTTGTTCAATAGAAAGGTGATAGAGCTTTCATGCAGCAGTGGATTTGTCAGTAGGTTAAAGTCAACTGGTTTCCACCAGCCAGTTACTGTTTTTAATCATTCAGATTATTACTGGGTTGCCAGTGTGGCAACCCAGTCGCAATGTGCGTTTCATTTGTTAGTTTTATTTTATTTATTTTTTTCTGTGTTGGTAAAAGTCTTGCCTGTCACTCCCCTGCTAAGTGGTGTCTTAAGTTTGTGCATAGAGCCTTCTGTGTGTATGTTCTTAGGATCGAGAGGGTAGTGGGAAATGCGTAGATTTCTCTGGTGGACACAGTAGAATGATTAACTTACCGGCAATGGCGTCGAAAGTCATGTAACACGAATGGCGTTTTAGTGGATCTTTAAACAAAATATACCCTTATGGAGCTCAATAATGGAATGTCAATGGGATACTGAACAAGACCGGCGCTGAAAAAAAAACTGGAATCTTCAAAAGGAATGCCGCAAGTAATGGCACTTCGACAAACAATCTGTCGCCCGTCGAGCCGTACTCAACGTGAGCTGTAGTTCTAATATTGTAAGAATGTGGTGTGTTGTACAACAGAACTGAACATCAAATGGAAAATTCTCTAGTAAAGTAGAGGGTTAACAAAGACAGAGACTTGGATCTGTGACTGTGTGTGTCTGGCCTATTTGTTTTTACGAAATCTGCACAGTCTTCTGGAAACAATTAGAAATTTTCACTACTTATTCTAAATTGACTTGTTAGTCACGGGCAAAGATACAGAGGCTATTTGAAAGAAAGCGTTTGTTGCCCATTTTTGCTTGATACATTCAAGTAAAGGGTTTTTTTCAGTAAAGGAGTTTATGCTGAACACTGGTAGGGACAATATTGCTTGCAGTGCCGACTCGCATTTTTGACACGGAGTGTAATTTTGACCCGATTGACTTGCTTGTCTTCACGCACGTAATGAAATACACTGTAGGAAGGGTTGTTTGCCTCTTATAGCAAAGTATGTTGTCTGAATGTTCACAAAATATTTTCGCTGGAAAAGGTGGCCTTTATGAATCATCATTGTTGTGTAATATGCGCGCTTAACTAGATAGTTTTTATGGCAATCGTATTAAAAGCATTTTCATGTCAAAATATTTAAGGTAAGCGTCTTTCGGTTGTGTTAACTTAATTAAATATTAAAATACCATGTGGCGTAAAATTGATTTTCTACTCTCAAAATTACCTCCAGAACCTAATTTGGGTCGTAGAATAAGCTTCTAGAATGTTGTTTGTCTTCTGTGGTGATACTTTGCGATTCTGGAGCATTTTGTGAAACAATATTTATAACGGGTCACACTCGCAGACTTGATCGCCCGGAACTTCCCCTATTATTTATGCATAACATCCACTTGGCCTTTTGACATCCCATTGAAAAAAAACTCGTAAAATAGGTTCGTAGGGACTGGTCGATTTCTTCTGACAATTGGAACGAAACAAGAGGGGGGGAGGCTTTGATTGAACGATAAATGTATATAGAAAGATTTTTCACAATAACAAAAAGCATCGGCCGGATGTTACGGCATTTAGAATTCGACAGTAAAGGAAGCAAAGAGGTACAGTGCGGCCGCGACAAAAGTAAGTTACCAGTTTCGTCTCGTTTCTCGCGCGACGAGTGTCTCGTCTATAGAGATGAGAGTCTCGCCTCGAGAGGCGAGACACTCGTCTCTAGAGACGAGACATTCGTCTCGGAGACGACGACCTCCGTTTTTTTTTGTAAAGGTCAGCCCATGCAAATGCGCAGAATGCATCATCCTAGAGTTCCTGTACTGCACGGTAAAAGACAGATTTAACAAAGATAAAAGTGGTTCTTTTGGTGATGGTCTTGAGATTGGTTAGAGTAGTGTACAGTACATGTGTACATTGTCTATCAACATAGGCAAAACACAACTTTCATAGAGTTAAAGCTGAGGGTTGTCATGATGTTTTCATGAAGCTGGCTACCTAATTGAAAATTATAATCAAGTGAAGCCATGAATCCTCACAGTTATGAACACAATTTGATCGATTGTTGTGAGAGAAGCCTGAAAAATTCAGGAACTTCAACGGGGTTTAAACCTGTGAACCTTGTGGTGGATGCCGGTGCGATTGCTCTAACCAACTGAGCTATGAAGCTTACTGATGTTGAGAACTGGTCATATTGTGGGGTCTGATGTTGCCCCATGATTATTTCCGTTGTTTCGCCTGATCGGGTCCCCTGCGTACACAGTAACAAGGAACGGTGGCCATAAATTGAAGGGGGCTTGCTTTATTCTACTGAGGTTTAACGGAAGTGTAACCAAGTAAACAACTAGGAGCGACTGCAGCCAATTGGTCAGTGGTTGTAGTATTAGGCGCATGCATGGAATACCGCGTGCTTTGGGCTGTATCGCGTTATTTATCAGTGTGTCGGGAAGTAGGAGCATTGTGTGTGCGAGCGTTTGAGCGGTTTTTGTTCCCTCCCTCCCCACCCTCTGCTTTCCACTGTGTACACAGTGTGACGGACACACGACCCAAACCAGGACACAGAGAGCCAACACAACGTGGCCATTCTCGGGGGCGTGGGGGCTCATTGCTGGGTTGTAAGGTTTTGCCAGCCATCGGTTTGCAGTCTCCATCTTGGAGATGGCTGCCAATAGTGAGAAGCTCCAGGATGTTTCGGGCACCCAACCTCCAAAGAGCGACGATGTTTGTTTAATATCTCTATCTGTGTTTTTGTAGTCTTCACAACCACAAGACGTCACACTCATCAACCTCTGTCACATCAAACTTCCACCGGGTTATATGCCTAATCAGGTAATGGTAAAATTGAATATTGTCAAGTACACTGTCCATGCCTGTAGTGTGGAACTGACTCCTTCTGTTAAAGTATGTACAAGGTCAAATGTCTTCACCATATTAATTCAAAATGATGGTACTTTTGAAATCACAACCCTGGGCCGGGTTGTTCGAAAGCCAATTACCGGTAACTCAGGATTAGCGAAAACGTTTTGGTTTGCATGTTTTTCAACTTTTTGTTGAAAGTTTATTTTGGTTATTTCGTTTTTTCAAGATTGACTTCTTTTACGGTAAAGTTTTTGCAGAATATCAGCATTGAAAAGAATTTGGGAGTAGAGAAAAATACAACTCTTGGTTAATTTTCAATCTGGGATTAGCGTTAATTGGCTTTTGAACATAACCAGGGTCCAGGTGTATAGATTCAATTGTTTTTTACATTATATGAAATAACAAAAAATGAAAAAACAAAAAAAAAAACCAACCATGTAATGGCCCCCAAAAATTTGATTGGTTTTAAATAGAACAGAAAACAAATGCAAATGTTTTTTTGTTTTTCATTTTAGGGTGTAAGCAAAGGAGGCTATGAGCAAACGAATTGCAAATCCTTGAAACAATGGAATGTAGTAGTTCATTAATTCTGCGCCGTGCAAAGATTTTTGTCACAGGAAAAGGAGGAAGGACTCCGATGTCCTAATCCAGGCCTGCAAAACATCAATTTTGGTCCCTTTGACAAATTGCAAAATTTTTTTTTCTTTTACTGGAGGGAAGGCTAATGAATTTGTTCAAGGTGGTACAAAAAGTCTTAATATCCTTTGTATATGAAACATGCCTTGTCCAGTGAGGGCATTGATCCATGTATAATCAGTCTGTTAAGTTTGATTTTCCATTACTGTGATTTTCATAACTCTGCGGAATCTCACCTTCAGGTACTACATGTTAAGTGTCAAACTCCGTTTTGGCTTCTAAATTAACCCTTTGACGTCCAAAACCGGCCAGACTTAGTATTTAAACTCTGTCTAATGCCAGACGATTTTAATGGTCAATGGGGAACCCATTAATCAAATTGCTGAACATAGCTGGGAAAGATTGGACGCACACTTCGAAAGTGAATTGGAGTTTTGTTTATTACACACGCTCGGAGATATCATTATGATGTATCTTTTTTAGAGGTTTTCAGTAAAAAGGGATTCAAAAGTGGACGAAGAAAGATTCCATGGTTCAATGTAAAAAATGTACAATGTACTGTGGGAAACCGAAGATGCTGTTAAGAAGGTTTTGTCATGCATCATTGTTGATTCAGGATCTGTGGTTTCAGGCCAAACTCTTGGCCTTGGCATGGAAAGTTTGGACTGAAGGAGAAGTCAAAATGCAGTTTTGCTTTTAGCGCCGTGAAGATGAGATTCCACAGACATTATGGACAAAATCGCAGTTAATCTTAATAGCAAGATGTAACTTTAATATAACGTTAACCATTACTTTTGTCACAGTTTTTTCAAAAGTCTTGTCTAATAATTTGTGTTGCACTTAATAATATTAACTATGAAATATTCTTAACTTCCAGCCACCTTCAAGGATTACAGTACATGCCAATCAGGTAAGGTTCAAACCTTTGATTGTGTGGTTAAGTTTTTTGTTCCTAGTCCATGGCTTTCTAGTTAGCACTGGCAGGTTTTTAAAGAAACAAACCGAAACGGTCACTCATTACAGGTCATTGTTTTGACCAATACAACAAAACAACCAAAACCTTCAAGTTGGCAACCCAGGTGGAAATCTTATTACAGTGCAACGCGCCTTACCGTGGCCACCCAACAAACTTTTACATTTGGACAACCTACGACATAACTACGTCAACTTAACGACCCATTCACCCGGTGTTCAAACTTACAAACGTCTAGCGAACGTTTGCCAAGGAGGGGTTGACTGTCAATCAAATTCAAACACCCTGATTGGCGCTCTATAAGTTTTAAAAAACTTTTTTATGGTGGACCACTTTGGTTTTACCAGGCGAGTCGCATCTGTACAGATCTTAGTAAGATTCCTTAATCAAGATTCTTACTAAGATCTTATCTTACTTCTTATTTGAGATTCTTACAAGATTTATTACAAGATTCTTTATTTTCAAGAATCTTACAAGATCTATCACCAAGAACTTTACAAGATTATTACAAGATTCTTACGAGATTTACAAAGGATCTTACCAAGAACTTACAAGATCGTTTCAAAGCTCTTACAAACGATCTTACCAAGGTCTCTACCAGATCTTACAAGATCTTCACAAGATCTTACTAAGATTACCTTGTAAGATCTTACCCAGGTCTTACCATAATGGTTTCTTGTAACTGATCTGTACAAGATCGTACCAACTATTTTTGGTAAGATCTTACAGGATCTTACGACGATTCTTGCTAAGATCTTACAAGACCTTACCAAGATTCTCACAAGATCTTAATATGAGATCTTATCAAGATGTTTCTCATATTGACCTAAAAAACACTACCAAAATAGAAAGTGTAGGAAAAAACTTTAGAATAAACATTTTATTAAAACAGAAATCCTATTTTTATTACAAGCAAGCAATGAACTATTTATACAACTTTGAAACATTGAAAACAAGGACACTACTACATTGTTCCTGAGTAAAATTAAAGCGTGATGCACCTCTTGGCAACCTAATAATGGTATCCACAAATTTTGATTAATGGAAAACAATTACCACTTACTTTTACTAAAAAATATGAAGGTCAAGATAACATATTATTTGAACGAGGACTACTTCCAATGCATAATTCAAAAAAGCTGCAACATATGCTTGTTTACCCTTGGTAGAACCAGACACTACGTGTAATCTCGTTTGTAAATCGATGTAACAACAACTACACGTATGTAAATATGGTGTTATGATACAAAATATGTAACTTCGATATAGAGGCCGTATTTAGCAAAAGATATGTTATACATCTGCCTCATCTACATATTTTGAAAGAAAGTGCTACATGTATGTTTTAGCTAGTCAAATGGAACCTTTTTAAAGAGGCCTATGTAAAGGCTATGTTATGGCCGGTTTTTGTGTCCAAAAATGAAAAATAGTTTCAACATAGTTTCCACATAGATTCGAAACCGAAAATACACAACACAAGTAAGGTGTTTTATTACATAGTTACATACAACACTTACATAGTGAGTGTAGCATAGGGTGTACTAGGCTACAAATAGACCTCTACATAGCTGTAAAAAACTGAATATAGGCAAAAAATATAACTGTTTCATAGCATTTGCATTATATTGTAAATAGAATCTACACTACTAACTGAGGGTCCATAGCAACAAATGCATTGTACCATAGCACTTACATAGAAATACTATTAGTATGTAAATCGGCTTTGACTAGCCTCTAAACAGGTATGGAATAGTATTGCAATAGGGAATTTACGCACATCTCATGCATAATGCTTGCATTTGAACAAGGTCAGAATGATAGAATCAAGAATAATAGCTTGAACTCACTGAGAAATAGAAGTACTAGAGACAAACATGGAACACAAGAAACAGGGTTATTCATATCTTGATCCTGTAAAATAATATATTCCAGCAAATCAGAAATGTGCTGGAAACTTCAAAAAATAATTGTAGTCACGCTATTAACAGTTATTACCATAGCTCACAGACAAAAAAAATGGACTACAAGATTGCAAAGCTAGTAACATTTTTTTATTGCATGAACCTAAACATTTAACTCATGCCAAAATCTTTGGATTGGGTTTCCTGGTTTTAAAATTTAAAAACAAAAAACGCTTTTAAACACAGAACTATAACAAGTCTGCAAGGAGAGATCACCAAATACATTCAACCATAACTGGTTGAGGAGGCAGAATTGGCTGCTAAGCAATTTTGTCTGCTGTAAAGGACCTTTCCCTGCTGCCCAATCAAATAATTTTTTTCAGATGTGTCTTTCATGGCAACTAAAAAAATACAGTACAATAGTATGCGCAAACACTGATCATTTACAATTAAATGGTGTGCATGAGTAGGACTCATAAATTTGGGTCTCTACTTACAAACGTCCACAAGAGCTGTCTCCGGCATTTTCTGCATTGATTACAATAGTTAAAATGACAGAAATTAGCATTTTTACGAGAAGGAATCAGTTGTGCAATCGTTACACATGTAACTTGCAGTATGAGAACTTTTTTTCCAAATCATTTGCCATCAACATTTGATCTAACTTCAATATTCTAGGTAAAGCTTTACCAATTTTTACAGGGCTATAGCATTTAAGCCAAATTGAGTCTCCTTCTTTCACAAATTGACTCGAAGGTGTGAAAAATGTGAATTCTTCGTGCATGTAAAATCGTTCCTCATTTTGAAGACAAGAAGCCATCAAATCAAATGTTATTCGCTTAAAGTTAATGCTCTTACCTCTTTACTTGAGTTGTTGTAAGCATTTCCTTGCCTGGAATCAGCATTTAAAGAGTTGTTGAAAACTAACAAAAAACAATCGTCACCACAAAAGCGTGTCAGATCGTATGTACAAACGTTTTGAATAAAAACGCCCCAAACCTGGAAGAGCGGGAACTGGTTACCGCTGACTGCGGCCCAAAACGACCAGGACTCACTAGTTTCCAGTCCGCCGGCTCTCTAGTGTTATCCCAGGAGGCGGCGGAAGGACCATTGGAATAAACCTGGAATGGTGGGGGACTGAATAAATGACAAAAAAAATACAAATCTTTGTACGGATTCATTTAAATTGAGAAAGATTCGAAAGATAATGGGTTCATTGGAAAGGATTAAGTTGCCTGACTTGGAGTGTGTAATTTTCACGAGTAATACATCATATTCCTTTTGGAATAAGGCCGATTATTAGACTGCAGACAGCATCAAACAAGGTAATCCGTTGATTGGTTATTTCTCACAATCTATTGAATATTATCGGAAATAAAAGCTTTCTTTTTCATTCCTCCGTGTACAGAGTGCATTTTGTGGGGGTATCCAGCAATAACCCTTTCATTACATAGAAGATGTCCAAGTTTCAGAACATTCTTGATTCTCCATTTAGTGTCCAGCCCAACTCAGAGTCACTCCTGGTTTCCTAAGGGATGACCAAAGATCATGTCATCTTCCATAGCACAATGTATCCAAGACACGAACAATTCATGGTAGCCTATCTCGTGGAGTTCAATTCAAATGGGATGAACGTATATGGAAAAGTAGTTTGTTACATTGTACGTGAAAATGTGGCATATGCATTACCTGAAGAACACAAGAAAAACTGGCAGAAATTGTCTGCCCAAGATCTACCTTTACCTCAAGATCCAGTTTTAAAGGATATTGTGGAGAGGAAATTTAATTTAAGGTTAACTTTACCTTGAAGTTGAAGAAGATGGTGAACTATTAATCGTCAGTTGTTATCAAATTGTAAATCAAATTGTAAAATAGATGTCTTT
Source organism: Montipora capricornis (assembly GCF_036669925.1). Classification (NCBI taxonomy): domain Eukaryota; kingdom Metazoa; phylum Cnidaria; class Anthozoa; order Scleractinia; family Acroporidae; genus Montipora; species Montipora capricornis. The sequence goes on along the minus strand of NC_090895.1, from coordinate 48,539,926 downwards.
CTTGTCAAACTCAGTGGACAGTCTTACTGATGTCTGCTTTTCATGCCCACCGTGGCTAGACGGGTTCAATACGAAGAGAAAGAGATCGGGAGTTCGAGATGAGTACGACTTCACAAAACTGATTGTTAAACTGCCTTGGTGGTTGTAAAGTTAATAACTACCAGAGTAAGCAAGGTTCAGCATATTTCCTCTTTAGCAGCCACCAATCGGAAGGAACTGGTAATAAGCTAAAACGATACGGGTTGGTACCTTTCGCTGACCCCCCAGAGTCAGAATGGACTACCAAATTGGACTACCCTAAAGAATGACTAATTCGGAAACGAAGAAACTACGGGTGGGTAGATCTATGTGTAAGCAGCATCTCAAATAGTGCTTACTTAAGCCTCAACCACCATTTTAAAACAGCATTGTTCAACAGTATTTAAGTCTAAGTCACCCATTGTTAAGAAGGTTAGCTTACATGCAGTAATCCGCGCATCACAGGCAATAATCGAAAAGGAGAGATGCATGCTTACACATGGAATCAACAGTACTCATTCGAAAATAGTAATTTTTAGGGTAGTCCAATTTGGGGAGTCCATGGAGTGGGGCGTCGGCGAAATGTACCGAACCCTAAGAATACACTAAATATCAACTTTGAAAATTGAAGTTCAAATGCACTAGGTCTGTATGAAAAAGCTATTTTAACCAAGAGGCTTTTTTTCCTCGCATCACTCCAGTTTTCTCCTCTCATAACACCACAAAAGCAAAACAATATTGCAATTGATTTGTTCTGCTTTCAGTTGATTTGTAGTCTCCCAAATTAGTAGAGCCGTCTCATTGCTCAAATAAATGCCTTACGGACTTCAAATAAAGTGAGTGTTATTATTAGTATGCCTATGTATTTACCTATAAGATTGAAATCCATTGAATGCTAACTTTTTTGACAAGATCTTGTAATATTGTCTTAACATTGTTTTGTCTAGATGTTAGAGTGTTGATACCTAATAATTTTTCTGGAGATCTTGTAATTTTTTGTATCAATAGAATGCTGCAAACTGACTTTTGATGACAAGAATCTTGTAAGATGTCGTTAAGATTCTTACAGAAGATTTTATCAAGATCTTTTATGATCTTAAAAGGCTATGCACCTCGGACTAAATTTGACAAGATCTGGTAAGCTTTATTTTTAAGATATTACAAGATTTTTATTAAGATCTTTTAAGGTCTTGGCAAGTTGGATACTGATGTGTTTCTGATAAGATCTATAAGATTCTCTTAAGATATTACAAGGTATTGTGTAAGATCGTAGAATGTTGAATATTGCTTTTCTTGGATAAGATCTTGTAAGATGCTGTCCAAGATCTTACAGGATTTTGTACTAAGATTTCTTAAGATCTGAAGAGTTAAACAAGAGATCCTATTAAGATCTAATATCTTAATAAGAATCTGACAAGATATTAATAAGATTTACACCTGGGAAACCTTTAGCATAACATTGTCTTTAGGGAACTAATGAAGCTTGCTAAAGTTTAAGCTTCTGTAAGTTGGTATATGGTTTGTAACCAAGGGGGACTTGTAGAGAAGTGACCTGTAGAAATGGTACATCGTACTTAAGGTCATTCGTGTGCGAAAAATTTTCTAAGTTACATTGCTTTGTTTCTACCAAAATTTTACCAGTGAAAGATGATGAGTTAGTGATGTCAGAGATGGTAAAAAAACATGGAGGGGTCACCAACTGCGTTTGGAGCATAGAGAAACTTGCCCGGAAGAAAACCCTACATCTGCGGTTAAGGCCACAGCGTGTCTGTACAGCCCAAAAAATAGTGCAATTACAGTCTTTGAAGTGAAAGGTTCTTCTACCAAAACTTTGTTTAAAGTGGACCCATCAAGTGAATTTAGGGGATTTTTTTAACTGTTGGGTTTTGTTAAAGAGACAATTTCGCATTTAGCGACCAATAGTTTCAATGCACGTTGCAGCTGCAAGATGGCAGGATTCCATGTCCCGAGGCGGGAGAACTTGAACATTTTTTAATTCCCACACATTGGCATTGTTCATTTTAGTACTTATACATTGTTCATTTTAGTACTGAGTGCACGCGCCTCGAGGCATGACGTGGCATGTGAATTTGCTGTCTGCGCGGTAAGGAATGCCCAGTAGCAATGGGCCGCTAACGTCCTTAAACCTGTTGTGGTTGCACAAGCTTTTGAGTCTGTGGACAACATGTTAAAAATAATTATTTGTTTGTTTTTTGTAGACACCTTATGCACAACGATGTCAAGATATAATCCAGCAAAACAATAGACTGCCTAATGGCTTAGGGTACCAGGGACAGGTAAGATACTTTTGAAAAACCTGAAAGGGAATGCAGGGGGAAGGGGGTCTAGGAAACTTTCAGTGCAAACTACCAAGGTGTTGTTAAAATTTTCACAATTTGAAGAAATTGTCATCATAATTATTGTGACGCACTAGATCAGGTTTTGTTTACTGCTGTGGCAATGAGATGAGAGCCAATTCAAAATGTGAATCATTTGTAAATGTAATTTACTGTAATTCATGGAGGGAACAATTTTTTCGTGGTTAACACCGTACAGCACCTAGGCACCCTAGGATGCCCCCATGCGGTTGATGAGTAAGAAAATCTTCTCGGGGTAGACAGTAAAATCGCGTCACAATTCACCAGCTCTTGGGATGTCAATGGGTACTGTATAGTCTATACCTTTTCCTCCAAGGAGTGACGACTAATTATGTTTTTATTTGCCCTGTCTCTCCCAACACCAGACACAATTTTATTTGTCAATGGAAGGACGTTGTCATATCTCTGTCTGCTACAACCATAGTCCACTTGTCACGATTTTACGTGCAAGAGTGACGTACTAATTGACGATTTATAGCCAATGCCAGACAGATTTCACCTCATCAGTCGGGGCTGCACATACATGGTCAACTCTTTGATTAAAGGTATAAGTAAGTCTAAATTTGATTTTTTTGCACAAACTTATCACCCCTCCTGCTTCTGTACTTATTCCAGCATACAACCAGGCCTTTCTGGAATTACGCGATGGTGCGATTTCGCACAAAATCGACCTCAAAGAATCGCATCCGATCGCCACAATTCACGAAAAATCGAATAATTCACAAAAGGACGCACATAAATTCTCAAAACGAACACAATGATATCAAACACAAGTTTCTTAGACAAATTCCTGCATACAATTCACGCCAATTTTTAAAGTATGAATTATCTTGGAACAAAAAAGGCTTTCTAGGTTAATAAAACCTTTGTCCATCTTCGATTTCGTAAAACATATCAGAAGTTCAAAGGCTTTATTGTTTTTCATGTCGCGGGATACCTGGTACGAGTCTCATTATGTTGGTAGCAACAACGAACCATCCGCTTATATACACACCACACTGAAATGACACAGTTGCCTTTAGTAGAAGAAGAGGAATTTGTGGAAAAAATAAGTTTGTAAGGTTTTTTCTGGGGGGGCGGAAAAAATGCTAGTTTTCTTTCGGTTGGTGAAAAAACTGATTGTTACTAAAAATACTTTACTCATGGATTAAGTTTGTTATTGCCACGGGAAAAACAGCTTGCTTTTTCTTCGACGAAAAGGCAAGAGAAAGGGATAGTTCCCACCTGCCGCCCAATCTGACAGCTCACGAGTCTCTTCCTCTTTTGTAGGCAAACGCAAGAAGGAAAAGTAACGATCACACCGGTCAAGCTACCAAACGTGGACGGCGGACTGATGTTTTTTCTCTGCCGTGCAATAGAGGGCCTTTTGATCTCCCAACGGAGTGAGGGGGAAAAGGAAAAATAAGCTGCGGACCTCGTTAATATGGCGACACGGGGTACAAAATACGCAAAATGAAACCATATTATACGAATGACTCTATTATCACCCACGGTCAATATATATATAATATATTTTTTCTTTTTTGTTTTTTTAATTTGCAATAACACAACAATATAACAAGTGGTACACTAAAGAATAAAATCAACTAACAAAACGAAACAGAATAACTATTACGAGTCGCAACGTTACTTAAAAGTAACATATATCATATAAAACCAATTAAACAAACCAATTAAGATGGGGGGCGGGGGGGTGGGGTTTAGTAGTCAAACAGAAGAAGCAAGGTTTTCAAGTTTTCCATTGACAGTTCAATTTTCACGATAATGTTAGTTTCTACCAAAGTTGGGCGTCTTAGAAAGTGATTTAACAAAGTTGTACTTACAATAATAATTTGGGTGGTTGTAAAGAAGGAGAATATTGAGTCTGTCGTTCTTGGGCGTTCGTCAGTTTGCATCTGTTTTCCTCCTTTAATATGGAATAAGAAATGTTCATTCGGGAGGGAGAGTAAGTTGTAAGTTGCTCAGATTAATTTGAACCATTTCACAATCATCGTTGTAAAAATGAGGAACACCGTCAGCATAGAACAGTCCAAAAAATGTTCAATGAAGTATAGATTCTTGACGTGTAGCATAGAGTCATTCAGCGTGGAGAAGTGAATAGTACCAGTCGACAGGGATAAATTTTAAATACGCATGGCTTTTAGAACACCGTTGCAGTTCGCATTAGAAAGGAAAGTACAACAGTTATCCTATTGGCAGGAGCACTTAAATAAGGAATTGCCTTAGTTTATTATATTAAGTTATTTAATATATCTTTTGGAAAAGTTCAGACCCCTTTCCCAAGGAAACAAACCGGAATTCCTAATAGAGCGGAAAAGGAGGCAGTTGTATTTGGTCCCGAAGTCTTTCACCACCAGTAGGCACAAAACCCACGTGGTCAATATAAGCCGCGGGCTTGAGTTGAAAAAAAAGCCGTTGGGGGGAAACGGTTAGATTTGTAACCATTTAATTACCCGGGGTACCGGGGAACATTGCGGCGTCTTCTGTAAGCCGCGGGCCAATGAGAAAAGCGCGGCCTATTTTCTCTCGTATAAATTGGGAGGTCATGGCCCTGCGATTGTGATTGACCATCTTCGGCTTTTTTTCTACGGAAGTTCGTGGTTGACAAGCACCTTTCTAATTCATTTGGCATGTTTGCTGTGTCCTTTCAACTTTGTAACGTGGTGCTGTGCACCAGTAGTGCAAGAAGACCTCATTTTTTTAATACTCCCACAACTAATGTCGATCGTATACGAAGAGTACGTCATGTTCGCTGTACAGCCTGTCCGCGGGTGTTGTAAAAAATGTCTTTAGGGGCAGGAAAAAAGTGTTTTTCTTAACCTGACAACCTTCTAATAAAACAAGCTTGAACAATTTATAAGAAAAAAATCGCATAATTCCAAGTTATTTCTCGAATAATTGGCCTTTCTAATCGCACAATCTGACCTGAAACAATAGCATCATTTGCATTTTAGTAATCGTTCGTAAACCCTATCAGAAGGGCCTGATACACTGGCTGGATCCTTCTTACTAATATTTTATTGTATCGGCTCAATGAAGTGGATGTGTAGTCGCTTGAAAATAATTTAAAGGCTTTTGTTATTCAGTTAGGGCGTTGATAAGGGGGAGACCTATTGCGCCCGGAGTTAAGAAGAACCTGTTATCCGGTTATTAACTCTTCAACAAAATGCCGCAAAAATTTGAAGGAAGATGTACTATCAATACATAGTGTTTTGTTCTTGTGGAATCGGTAGTGTATACAGTTTAGTTAAGAACCCCAACTGGCAAAGGGCAACTCAGGGGATATTTGTTGAGCATGGTGTCGTTGAATCAAATCTATAGTACAATACACTGCCCATGTCTCAACTCATTTTGTACTCAGCCCTCTGGAGGTGTAGGCAGGTGTACCTGGGGGGCAAACGTTGATGTACCAAGCACCATGGAGACCCAACAAGACAACCTGGAAAAGCTTACCACAGGGCGAGCAATGTGTGTCCTTCTTGACCACCTTTACTAATAGAGATTTATGGGCTTTAAAGAACAAGCTTGCGACCTTTTAGCCACCAACACCCAAGCTAATCTTATTGATGAGTTAAAGAGTACGTGCAAAGTTGCAGGTTTTATGCCAGTTTTTTATAGTCAAATATTAATTTTTACATTTCTATTGTACTTAAAGCGTTGGCGTCAGCAGGGTTGAGAAACACACAAACAAATTGGGAAAATTCTTACCAATTTCTAAACAGAGATTTGTTTTCCCACTTGAAATTTTCTATTGTGGTGTCTTTTATCTGGTGGTGATGCTGCTGTTTTTCTTGACGCAAAGTTTCCAAGTATTGGTGCAAAACAGGGACAATCAGCTGTTTCATTAAGGCGATTTGAATTACTAACAGTTGATTGCACTTCGCTATGGTATCTCGCTTACAACTCACAGCGGAATGCATTTTCTGTCACCCGGTATTCTCCAGGTCTACACTGTATGAAATCTAATGGCACTTAAAATGCTTGGAAAAATGGTTCCTCGAACAATTGAATTTCATGTGCTTTGGTCTGGTGTACCATTTCTTTTTAAGACTGTGGAAAGTTTCCACACCAAACGGCTGGAAATTAAATAAGGCAGTTTCATCCAAATTTGAGTGATTTACAGATGATTCACAATTGGGACACCAGTGACAAGACCCACAGTCCATTAATGTATGCGGATTTTGTTCCGGGATGGGAGTATAACACGCTCATTTGTATGTGGTTTGATAACATACTGATGTTTCAAATCAACAAGAAGAAACATGGTCAAATAGGGACTACTTTGCTCCTGTGCTGACTGACTCAGAGCAACTTCTTAAAAAGACGAAGAGCTAGAATAAGAAAATTTTCATGCTTCTTGACAAGAGCAGCAATGTGTGATTTCGTGTAGTAACAATATACATGGAAAAAAGTCTCCATTCAATTGGTTAGCAGTTTTGCACTGCAGAGGGAACAGGTAACAAACCAGTTATTATGATGGGTCAGTGCCAATTGAAAGAAACTCAACAGATAACCAATCAAATGCCAGGCCCTTGTACATTGTACTTCATTCATAACCCATGATAGACCTGCATTATTATGATAAGTTATAATTTTTCATGTTCTAATTATAATTATTTAATAAGTTATCACAATGATTTTTCTGGTGTAATTTGGACTAACTAAGCAGTTGTGAATGTTTGCAAAGACTAAGTGTACAAATGGCACTCCCCCTCGTTATGTCGGTCTTTGCGAAAAAGTTGCTCCGTCAAAATCATTGTGCTTATACCTGAATAAAAGCAATGTGCTCTCTCTTTATACCAAAGTGTCATACATGCAACTAAATCCAGGAATTGCACCGGTTACCTGTCGTGAAACATTCTGTATTTCAAGAGTCATGACTGGCCCTAGCGGACTGCAGGTGTCTGTAAACATGACTTTGTGAAGGAATATGTCGGACAATTACTAAAACAAAGCAATGGATTGAACCGTGAGTGTTCTTGTTTTTTTTTTATTTGAAAGGTCAACCCATGCAAATGAGCAGAATGAATCCTCCTCGAGTTCCTGTCCCGCCGGTAAAGACGAAACAATAATTAAAAAAGGCAAAAGTGGCTCTTTTGGTGATGGTCTGTCCGATGAGTACAGTAGCCCGCTAAATGATATATGAACTGCGATATGAAATTAAGTGACGCTCTGATCCTCGCAGGTATGAATGCAATTAATCAAAGCAATCTACATGTAAATTATGATTCATTGTCGCAATCATATCATTTCCTACAAAGGATTACAAAACTGCTGTTATTGGGAATACACTATAATACGGTAGGTTTTTGAGTGCAGGACCACATTCATCCCTGAAGTGGCCCCATTGATGAGTTCAAATCAATCTTCTTGCATTGGACACAGAAACGAATCGTATAACTCGTATTCTTAAGCTGGGAGAAAGGGGCTGCAGTTCCAGTGTTTTAAGTCTGTTTTTACCCGGAGTAGTGGGATATTTTCACCATGGTAGTAGCCAGCTGCCTTCTACTGATGACAGGGCTGGGCCACCTATTGTAGCATCAATACTGTATGTAGGTACAATGTACTGTACATGAATAATAGGTAACAATGGCCTTGGGTGGGATTTTTGTTAAAGATACAACATTAACCTCACTCTTTTTATTATAAATTTTGCACACCGCAGTGCAATCAATTCTCACTAAATATATATATATATGTAATTGCTACAATACACAACGTACTGTGCAATGCCAAAGACTGCTAACGAGTTTCACTCCGATGAAATTTTCTTATTGTTCTCTCAATTGCGGGGAGAAAGAAGTGTGATTTTTTCGGGCCAAATTTCTTTGAACTTTCGCTGAGCCACCCCCACCAAATTCAGAATCAGCCAGGCCGACATTTTGCCAAATCTAAACAAACAAAATTTAGCCGGTTGGAGTTTGTTTTTTCACTCTGTTATGTTTTTATGAGAGTGGGGGGAACAGTCCGAAACGAGAAAAGCTCGACAGGAGAAATCTAACACCGAAATTTTGGTTCAAGTTTGTACGTACTGAAACAAAAATTTGTAAATCTAAGCAACAAAATTTCGGTTGAAGTTCGGTGTACGAAATACTTGAAAACCGCACATTCAAGAAACTTAATTCGAACTATCGTTAATCCTAAAGCTGCGGTTACAACGAGCAATTTTTCCAATTTTGTCGCGTCGCCATGCGCGCGCTGAAAATCGCAAGTGTAGCCACCCTTGAACTGGCAACGCGACAGCAAGCAGAAAAAAGTCGTTGAAAAACAAAATCGGAGACTTCAAGAGCGTGGGACCTTACACTTGTGCTTTTCATCACGCTCCACTGGTGAGCCGACAAAAATTCAAAAAATCGCATCACTGTCGCGAGCAAAAAATCGCTCGTGTACGCCGCGGATTAAAAACCTAAATTTCGTACACTGTTGGTTCAGCGTTTCGCATTTTTCATGGAATAGATTGGAATCAACAACTGTACTCTATCTCAACCTTGAGTGTAAACACGACAAACCAAACCTAACAATACTATTCGCCTGGTTTTCATCGAAACTCTAGTTATTTTGGCAAATAGGACACTTCTCTTAACAGATTGGTTTCCAGGACTCGAAAAGACCATGGGGAGGAATCGACATTTTTGTGACGTTTTCTTAGAAGCAATCCAGAGTGCCACACATTGACTGAATGACTAGAAAGATTGTAAAGCACAAGACTTTTAAAAACGCTTCCTTTACCATGAATAATCTGCCTGCTTAATCTTTTGGCGAAAGCGATGATTGTTCGCCTTTTTTTCCTGTAATTTGTAAGGGTATTTGCCCAGAAGGTGAATGAGAGTAAGGAAGTTTCCAGTTTTTAATAGAAGCATATCACGAATGTTATCTTCTTTACCAACAATAAGAATTTTTAAAACCAGACAGGACTTTTGCTGAAAGCTCTCGGTAAAAGCCACAACCACCCGCCCTTGTTTTTAATTTAGGTATCGAAAAGAATCGGCTCACGTAAGTGACCGGCTCTTGTTGCGACCACTCTCACAAGTACCTGGCTTGGTCACTTATGATGGGTTCGACTGGCCTTTTTGAACGTTAAACTAAATGCTTACTGCAAAAGGCAAATGCTCGCTGCGAACTTTCAATAAGCACTCGCGAAATTTTGCTATCGCAAGATTGAAAATTCGCTATGTCACGATGAAATTTCGCTATGATACAACAAAATTTCGGTCGAATATTCGAGTATCGTTTGCGAAGTATTTCGTTTTTTGATTGAAACAATAGGCATTTTGAATTTCGACGAAGTTTGCATGAAAATTCGTTTCGCACGAAATTTTAGCGAGTAGCGAAAAATACCGAAAAGTGCGAAATTCATTTGCATTCTTTTTGCACCGTAACTGCAGAGAATATGTGAACCCGTCCATATGAAAAGGATGCTTAGACCATTTT
>NC_090895.1:48487759-48529999 GCF_036669925.1 Montipora capricornis | reverse complement strand
CCTTCCATGTCTTTGCTTTGGTACGTCATGCTTTCACCGTAATTTTCGAACCACTTACAGGTATAGACTTACTTGCGTGTGACGATCTATATCATCGCGTGTACTTTAAATCTTAAAAGCAGGTTCTCCACAAAACAAATTTAGAATAGTGTTTTTTATTCGTCGTATCCTGTACTTCAATTTAGCTCTTTTTTCTAACTAGCTATGGAAATACTCAAAAATAGTTCAGCGCGGAAAATTCGTTGAAATGGTTAATCGGTTCTCGATTAAGCTTTAAACTACAATAAAATATCTATTTATTAGATGCGTGATACAATGAAACGAAAAGTTTCTGTCTCCGGCGTCTTCGAGACCATACAACTTTCCTTACTTGCCGCTTAATTCGTTCTGGAACTGCCGTTCCATTGCCGGGTCAGCACATGCACTCAAGAAGGCCGCATGGTATACGATGAATTCCAATGCGATTCGTCGAAGTGTCGTTCAAACCAGGGTAGTATGTCCAAAATATCCCATTCGACGTCTTTAGAGTTCCAGAGCTTTAAGAGACAGCAATACTTGCTGTGCAAATCCGAACCTAATTCGGGATACTCGTCATATCTGGCATCACACAGACTCGCGTTTCTGTCGACAAACTGAAAATAACGGTAGATGAACCCCATAACGCCTTCTATGTTGTGTTGATTTTCCAACGCCGGTGAAACCGTTTGGCAGTGTCCCGAGTCCTATTTCATCAGAAATAGACTCTTTCATGTCTTTGCTTTCGTACATCGGGTCTTCGCTTTCGAAGTACATCGTGTCTTTGCCGTAATCTTCGAACCACGCACAGGTATAGACTTACTTGCGTGCGGCGATCTAATATCGTCGTGTTTAAATCTCAGAAGCAGGTTCTCCCAAAAAAGATTTTGGAGGTCGTGTATATCCTTCGTTGTATCGTGTACACAAATTTGGTTCACTTTTTACTAGCGATCTTGTGTTTGAGTTTCTCGAACTCGTCAGGCTCATTTTATTAGCCAGAGAGATACGTTCTTGACGTCAACGAACCAAAAAAAAAACATTGATGTCATGTTCGATTTTTTTTTGGAAATGGTATTTGTTTTCGCATGATGACGCAGTAGTTAAAAAAAAAATAGATGATGTCCATACGCTAACGGATATTCACGCGAGCTGACATCACTCGTTCGAGTTTGACTAGAACGTAAAATTACGGCAATTATCTCACGATCGGATCGTCAATAGCAAATTATCTCGTAATATTACGTTGCATACCTTTGAAGGTCCTTTACATTATAAAACGCTGCTAAACACTGTATGCAATATAGAACCTCAGTCAAAGCCAGTAGTATCACCATGGGTCGCAGGAAATTTCAAGCTAGGAGTAAAAGAGATCGCGGCCGAACGAAACAGCAGCACCGAGACCTCACGGTCAAGAAACCAACCCAACTCGTGGTGAAAATACCGTTGGACCTTTTACCACAGGACACTCAACAGCGGTTGCGACGACAAACTCAAAACTCGGATGGTTCTGCGAGCTGCCAAACAGAGTCGCAAGATTTGAAAAAAGAAGAGAAACGAGAAGAGGCGACAAGGAATTTAGACGAATGAACAAATATCCATCGATGTGATTCGGGGTTCAAATTATACATCACGCGGGAACGGAGGACAATTTATGTAACTAGAGAAAAAATCCCAGATCTAACTAGCTGGTTGTGTTAACCGAGAAACACTTCTCGAAATACATCGTCGACAAGTATAATAACTCGAAGGTTCGTGCACTGGACGGGTGAAGTTTTAACAAAAATGTCTTTTCGCGAATTCTATTAAAATGTTATAACAGAATGTATTTTGCTTTGATCACTGGATTCGATTCGCGCTTCCCACAAGTTAGGATAGGACCCTCGAGAACGACCTTATGCAGACTGGGTACGAGCAGGCGAGTGGGTGTGGACAGCACAAGGCGGGAGAAAATATACATTGTCCAACTGATGAATGTCGTGCTTTTTTTTTAATGGTTCACACTCAAACTCCAAGAGCATTCGTTCAGAGCTGGATAGTCCGTTTTTGATGTGAATGTTTGTGTCTGGTCGCTGTTCCGGGTTGCATCGATCGATCGATTCTCGAGAAAATTCGCAATGGGCCAGACTGATTATAATGTCACGGACCACGGCATAAGACTCAAACAGGCTACCGTTCAATGAACGAATGTTGTTGGCTGTAGAACTGAACGAGTTTGTTTGTTTTTAGTGTAAAAAAAAAACGTGAAACTGTGAGTTTCGTTTATTCGTTTTCGTAAAACTTAACATTCAATAATCCTTTGTTTATGCATGTCTTGTCACTAACACAACACGCTTTTTCGATGGATATACGAATGCCACCGAGTGATTTCTTGAGTGTAATATTTCAAATAGGATAAGGATACGAATTTAAATAAATTCTTAATGAATCAGGGATTGATGCGTTTTGGCGCGTTTTAAAAAGAGGCATCCTGTTTAAGGTCTTCCGACACAAATGCTGAAGACTTAAAATTCCTTTGTATAAAGGACTCAACAAGAAAAACATCTGTCTTGATTGTCCATTTGCTCGCTGAGCCAATTCAGATGACAGCATATAATAAACGATCATTTTAACTACACAATCCCTCGATAGCATTGTTTATTTTGCGTGATCGACTGTCGCGAGAAAGATTTTGTCAACCCTTTCACTCGTGCAAAGTTTCCCGTTGACGAGTAAAATCATCCCATCGCTCTTGGTAGCGAGAGGATTAAAGGGACATGGTTTTTTGAGTGAATCTAGTTGTTGTTATTAACCCCTTCACCTCCGCGAGTCTTTTCGTTGACGTGTGACTCGGTGGCCTTAATCTAAAAATTCGACGATTCGAACACCGACCTGCTCGTCGTACCATTATAATTCATGAATTAAAGCACGTCGAACTAACGTTCTTCTTTTCAAAGAAAGTCTCTTTATTAATGACAGACACTGCAATTTAAAAAGTAACATTTTTTATCGAACCGAAGTCGTTGTCTTATTTGTAAATAAACAAGTATGGAATGTGAATTCCGAGTTCACACCGGCAATCTATCTAATCCGCTTTCGTTCCCATTTGGCGGCCCGGCAGGGAACTGCATCCAAAAAGAAGAAATGACCATTAAATTCCCATTCACTCAATATCGTGGTCACCTTTTTGTAACTAAAAGGCCATTCACCTTCCACGCTGTCTCTACGACAATTTATTATTTTGAACGAAATTACCGCCCCCACGATATTGTACAATCTACAATATGCAAGGGTGTCTTTTGAAAACAAATCGCCATCGAACCCCACGCCTGCTAAACGTCCGACGGCGTTCCTGATGCACCAATTCACGTTTTTGACAAACTGTTTGACAGGCATCACTCGCTCATTCATTGGATTAAATTTTTGATGCTTCTACCATCGTTCGTTACGCCTTGGATTATAACTGCAGACGATTGCAGATCAAACTTAGCATCGCCTAGTTGGCGGTTTACATCAAACAAGATGACCGTGCGCCATTCTTCCAATAGTGCATTTGTTTCTACCAAAGAAGCAGGCAGTTCTCTTCTCTTTGATTTGGGAACCAAGTGAGCGGGAAAGTCTTTCGGATCAAATATGTGCTTACTACGTCTACATACAAAACACCGTAACGAAGAGATCTTTCTTTGAGCCGTTTCAAACTCTTCAACAGTGCGGCATTCGGTCGGTAACTTGAAGTATTTCCTGAGACAAGAGTCGTGTGCATTCTGTCTACAACACCTAAATTCGACCAATTGGTCATCGGCACTCGTTTGCGCTTCCAAACAGATACAGCAAACTCGGTTTTCGTCGAGTAGTTTAACTTTCTTGTTCGGCGGCTGATCGTCAGTGGTTGAGTATTCGGTGGTTGCAATCCAGGTCACACACGCCTCGAGTTCGGCACCGCAATTGCGACAATTCCTCACATAATCATCGAAGAAACACAAATGATGAAATTTCGTTCCACAACACAATCTGCGATAAACCGGGAAGTTACTGTGTACGTCGGAGTTTGATAATTTGTTTCCACAAGAAAAACATTGGTCTTTCTCTCGGTCTTTGTTCATGGCGAATCGACAGTTTCCCCACCTTTCAGCGCATGCAAAAATGGTCTGAGAGAATAGAGGCTGGAGCGACACGATTTATGACAATTTATTTTTCTGATAATTACAGTGTTAAATTCACATCGTCTCAGATTGCATAATTCGGTGGGTGACATAATTACGTAACCAAACTTTAACCTTTAAAGGGTATGACCACAGTACATTTGATTTTTTTTTATTATCGTTTATCGAATCGAGAACTACTAACTAAGATCCGACTGGCCAAACATTACAAGTTTAATCTTGATATTTTTACAAGAGTTTTTTTTTTATTAATTATTTGGAACGGGGTCGGGAAAATTCCAACATACCCGAAACTATCCGCTCCTTAGTTTCATTGCCTAGGCGATCGACGGCAAATTGGGTCAATTCTTTATAAGCTTCGTCCAAAATGGACAACGCCTTCCCTCTCGGCAACAGTTTTTCGATGGCTTCGTCGAAACAGTTCGGGACATCTTTTTCCAATTCCAGCCCTCTTTCCGGGTGATAAGTTCCCAAAAGTGGTGTCACTTTCGAAAAAAGTGTCGGTAGAGTCGTACGCGCAAGCTCCATTCGGCTTTCCGGTTCGTGGATGGTAACGGCTATCAGTTCCAAGAACAAGTTTTCGTGTGGTTCGTCCTTCCACCAAGCGACGTTCACCGTCAACTCCTGGCCAGATTCCATCGTGACTTTGGGATACGGTTGTCCCCTGAAAGTCAAGCACCCATACACCCGCCCAGCGTACAATATAGGTCCCTCCAAATGTGCGAGAACATTACGAACGTCGTGATAACAAACTCTTTTCACCGTTTCGCTTGTCGCCTCTCGTTCTCGTTCTTGTTCCGAGTGTACTCTCTTCATTTTTGTAGGGCTGAGGTTTGCGTTTTCTTGCGTTTGCTCACAACAGATTGTAACGACCTAAACGAACGCTCCGATATTTATACGGTCTTTTCTCCATCTTTTTTGGGTGTCTTACGTCATTCCAACGACGATGCAACGTCATCGAAAAGCCCGAACCCCCTACGCCCCGCAAACTTCACATGACATCACATCTGACTGGGTGTCGGCGATGGTTTGTCGTAACTGCGTAATTTTCGCGATTGCCTCACATCCGACGACATGACATTACGGCGCGATTCCTGTGACGCATTTTCGATTCACGTTCGTCGTTTGACGCGTAGAGAAATGTATAAATTTGGCGGTCCAAACGATCCAATGCTTTAAACAACTTCCAGGTTCGTTCTATTCAAACGCAAGCAAGTCCACAAGATACAAAGAAAAAATGCCAAACATTAGAATCACTCCTAAAAGGCGCGAACAGAGGCAAAAAAGTGATGGCTCGAGTAAATCAAAAAAACTCACCCAGAAAAAAGAGCTCGGGCAAACAGAAATTGAAATTTTGAGAGCAGAGAACGCAAGACTTACGAAGAGATGCCTACTTTTGACGGAAAGAACAACCAGGCTGTGTGAAGATTATTCGCGAAGCATCAAAGATCATGCAAAAACATTAGAACAGTTGAAAGCGCTGCAAAAACTGGTTCATCACAAATATCAGAGAGTCGAAATTATCGCATTACCAGATTAACAAGAATATGGAAAGGGAACACCGGACTGTCGAGTGGTGTTCAAGACGAACTCGGCCGCGATTGCACACAAGATTTCCAGAGGCAAAGACGCGAAATGTAAAAAAAAAAAAAAAAAAGAAAAAAAGAACGTTGATCTATTTTGGGATACAATTCATCAGAGAACACTCGAGTCGAGTATTTCATGAACATGACTAAAACAAATAAAAATGACAACCTGTCATTTTGGGTTTTTTGGATGTAGATAAATATTGGATATTATTTACGTTGTAAGTCTTAAATTAAGGGATCTAGAAATAAACGTACCTCGTATCCTTCAGATGTCTATGACCGAGTACATGACGACAATTACGTTACATTACCGATTACGATGTAACTCGATGTAATTGGGGAATTTTTCTTTTTTTTTTGGAGGGGGGGAGTATCCCGGATGACGTAACTTTTTTCTCATTACGTCCTGTTTCGCGTTTTTCTCCGTTCGTCGTTATATTTATATATAGTTTGCACGAGAAAGGGTATATAGTGAGTCTCTTCTTTTCGCCGAAGCACCAGTCTATCCAGTGTTATCTCTCTCTCGAGTTCTGGTTTTGCAAACATGTCCTATTTTGTGGGCGATGTCGAATTCGTAAGTGGAACATTGGATGATTGTTATAAGTGCGTCAAGTGCAGTCAGATTCTTCACGATCCCATGCAATTTCCGTGTGGGCATAGGTGAGTATTCGAGTAAAGTGTTCGAGTCGTTTGAAAATGTCAAAATCGTTAAAAACGGTGTGTATGTTTTTGGGGTATCGTACAGGTGTTGCAGCGAATGCGTAAATGCCATGTTCGCAGTGGAGAATGGCGATCGTGGAAAGTGCCCGTGCGACCTGCAAACCTTTCGACGCAAAGAAGTGTTTCCAGATGTATACGCCAAACGGGAACTGTTCGAGTTTAAGTGCTTTTGTTCAAACAAAAAGAAAGGGTGCGAATGGAAGGGTGAATACCCAAGATTTCGGGAACACTACTCCGTGTGTGCTTATGCAGATGTGAGTTGCGTCTTTTCTAGTCGTGGATGCGATGCAGTCGTGCCGAAGTCCGAGTTAGCACATCACATAGAGAAAGACTGTCCGTTCAGATTGGTCGATTGCGAGCATTGCGAACTCGAACATCGAGCAAAGGACTCGTCGGATCATCTGAAAGAATGCCCCAAGATAAAAATGACAACCCGTCGTTTTGGGTTTTTTTGTTGTAGATAAATATTTGATATTATTTACGTTGTAAGTCTTAAATTAAGGGATCTAGAAATAAATGTGTCTCGTACCCTTTACACTCAAGTTTCAATTCACGAGTCTTGATAATTTTAAACACGAACACATTCAAGTTTCTGGGTGGTACCAGCGCGTTCTTACGACGAACCAGAATACAAAAAAAAAATCTCTCTCTCTCTCTCTCACGACCCTTCTTGTTCATAATCCAGTCGAGGCATAAAAAAGAACCAACACAATTGTCGCCAAGTCGTGTATCGTGGTTGCGAAAGTTAAAAAGGGACCACAATGATCGGCGCAAGCTGTCGTGGCGCTCTGTCAGTTTGACTGGCAAAGACAAACGAATGATACAGGTCACTTCGAATGGCACCAAACAAAATAACACCGAACATCAGATTTATTGTTTTTTTTTTGTTTGCGCGTTAA
The DNA here is from genome assembly GCF_036669925.1 of Montipora capricornis. NCBI lineage: Eukaryota > Metazoa > Cnidaria > Anthozoa > Scleractinia > Acroporidae > Montipora > Montipora capricornis. The sequence goes on along the minus strand of NC_090895.1, from coordinate 48,522,637 downwards.
AATTGGCAACCGAACTACGACCATGTTTTATCGTGGTCACTACAATAAAATTTACAGTCAATGCCGTCATACAAATGATTACAATTACATTCTTCGTCAAGAATACACTCATCTAGTCAACAAATTGCTAACTTCGTCCCGATACTCTCTGCTGAGTCCACAACATTCAATGATTTTTTTTCGGAAACGTCTAGTATCTGTCTCAAGAAAATCTTCCGCAGCCAGTCGAGGGTTCAATATCTCTTGAATGTTGCGAAGATACTCGAATAATCGCTTCAACCGCCGTCCATCCTTTGCTAACTGATCAGAACGAAGGCTTCCGTTTATGTCTTGAAAACCGACGCTGAAGTAATCTTCGATCGATTCCTTGCATTTCGTATCCCAAGCCTCCAGTTCATAATCGAGTTCCTCTCTTGCCTCTCGCCAAACGGTGAAAAAACAGCGTATGGCACTTCGCTTTTCACGACAATCTGGAAAGGCACCACAATCGCACAGAGCTTCCATCTCGGCAACGTTTAGTTATTGAAATTGTTCCGGTCCTGTGAATGATTATATTGCCTTCGAAAAGTATTTACTTTTATGTCACGAGTCGTTCACTACGACATCGACACAAGACGTCATATACATGCTTTATGCGTACCGAAGTTCTTTATGACTCGAATTGCACCCCATTACGCAAACGCCTAAAATACGCTGTAGCACGAAACGAGTTTCAGATGTCTATGACCGAGTACATGACGATAATTACGTTATATCACCGATTACGATGTGACTCGATGTAATTGGGGAATTTTCTTTTTTTTTTTGGAGGGGGGGGAGTATCCCGGATGACGTAACTTTTTTCTCATTACGTCCTGTTTCGCGTTTTTCTCCGTTCGTCGTTATATTTATATATAGTTAGCACCAGTCTGTCCAGTGTTATCTCTCTCTCGAGTTCTGGTTTTGCAAACATGTCCTATTTTGTGGGCGATGTCGAATTCGTAAGTGGAACATTGGATGATTGTCATAAGTGCGTCAAGTGCAGTCAGATTCTTCACGATCCCATGCAATTTCCGTGTGGGCATAGGTGAGTATTAGAGTAAAGTGTTCGAGTCGTTTAAAAATGTCAAAATCGTTAAAAACGGTGTGTATGGTTTTGGGTATCGTACAGGTGTTGCAGCGAATGTGTAGATGACGTGTTCGCAGCGGAGGAGGACGGTTGGGGAAAGTGCCCGCGCGATCTGCAAAACATTCGACGCAAAGAAGTGTTTCCAGATGTATACGCCAGACGGGAACTGTTCGAGTTCAAGTGCTTTTGTTCAAACAAAAAGAGAGGGTGCGAATGGAAGGGTGAATACCCAAGATTTCGGGAACACTACTCCGTGTGTGCTTATGCCGACGTGAATTGCGTCTTCTCTAGTCACGGATGCGATGCAGTCGTACCGAAGTCCGAGTTAGCACATCACATAGAGAAAGACTGTCCGTTCAGATTGGTCGATTGCGAGCATTGCGAACTCGAACATCGAGCAAAGGACTCGTCGGATCATCTGAAAGAATGCCCCAGGATTCTCGTGGAATGTCCTCACGGTTGCAATCGAGACAAATTCTTCAGAGAATTGCTACCGGAACACGAAAAATCGTGCCCTAAAATGCCGACGGTTTGCGTTTTTAGCAATGTCGGCTGCAATTTTCGCGGTCCCAGAGAAAGTCTGGACGATCACATCGGTTCCAATGCACCCGAACATTTAATTCTTGCGGGTGATTTTATTGGAGTGGTCCTAGCACGGTTAGAGCTCCACCAAAAAACCGTAGATTCGTGCGTGGAAGCGAACAAGAAACACGAGAAACGACTGTCTGCGCAGCAAACGATTGCGACATTGAATAAAAATACGTTATTCGCGCATCAAGAAAAAATGGTCAGGATAGAGGGAAGTCTTAGGCATCTGGAAAAAAATTCTCGAGCGCCTGAAGAAATCTGAGGTCGGTGGTGATGATGTTAAGAAACAATTAAACTTATTCGACGAACGGTTGTCGATAATGGGTGCAGAAATCGAGGCGATGAGGGGTTCTAGAGACCCCCCGCGATCTTCGCCATCTGGCAGTCGTGAATCGGACCGATTAGATCATCATTTAAGATTACACGAAATACAGATACAAGAGCAAGCCCAGGCTATTTTCCACTTAGAAAACACTTCGTACGATGGAACCTATATTATGAAGATTGACGATGTTCAACGCAGATTTCAAGATGCAATTTCAGGAAAATATACACGGATAGAGAGTCCCCCTTTTTACACTTCGCGGAGAGGTTACCGATGTCAAATGTCTGTGTATCTGAACGGAGACGGGAAGGGTCGTGGAACGCACATGTCCATATTTCTCGTGATGATGCGAGGAGATTTTGACGCCATACTTTCGTGGCCTTTCAAACAGAAAGTTACGTTCACGCTTATTGACCAAGAGAAGAACAATGATCATCTGGATAGCTTCAGGCCCAGAGATGATGATACAAGCTGGAGACGGCCCCGTAGTACAAGGAACGTAGGATCGGGAATGCCAGTGTTTATCTTACACGAAAATTTGTCTTCTGGTGGATATATTCGCGACGATACGATGTACATAAGAGCGCAAATCGACACCATCGGGTTACGCAACTTGTAAAAAGTCATGACGGATCGCGAGATTGACTTGGACGAACTAGTGGCTACGGCAAACGGTTATAGACGACGATGGTTAAGAGATAAAAACTCGTACTCTGAAACGGCGATTCAAATGGCGAAAGGTCGCGCCGTCGCTCGGTTTGTCGAGTGTTTGTCGTCGTGCGAGGACCATGGAGGAAACGTATCAGAAGCTTTGCGGTTTCTTCTAGATCACGTTAGCACAAGAGAAAGACCCACTGATTGGGGATTACTGGAAGAGAGCCTGGTCTGCGACACACATGGCGTGTTGTTTCGTAACGATCCGTCTTTCGGTGACAAAACGCCGGCGGGGAGAGTGAGCGACAAACAAAGGTATTCCGCGAGGCCTGATGGTAGTTTACGTTTCTATCCAGTACCAAAGGACATGGAGCTGGCTTTGGGGTCTGTTCTCGATCGTTACAATCGCATGTTTGAAGACTGTAGAGGCTCGTACGGAATTTCGTTGTTTCGAACGTGTGCATGACTGTTTTGTAATTTTCTTGAACTACACCCGTTTGCCGATGGGAACGGGAGGCTTTGTCACATTCTGTGTAGCTATGTCATGTCGTCTTGCCAGCCATTTCCCGTATCCGTTTGCGAAGAGAAAAACTATGTCGCGACTCTCGTGTACGCGCAAGACACGGGCAACCTGGAACCACTCGTTGTTTGTCTGATTACTAGTATTTGCCGAGCATGGGAACTGTTTCTCTCTGACGTCGAGAAACGCGAGGATTAGTACGGTTTTTTCTTCCTTTTTTTTTTAATCACTAAACAAATGTAGTTTTTTTATGCGATGTAAGGTATGTCGAAAATAAAACAGAAAAAAAAATATATATATATGATGTTGGTCTGATTGCGAACCTCGCTATGGGGCCCGACCCACTGAAGCCTCATATGGATACTCAAGTATGACTAAACTGTATACCCCTGATGAATAGACATATTAATTGGATCGGACACGATTAAATCATGACGAATACAACCCACATACTTTTGAAGTCAAATTATTACTCACCTCCGATAATTCAGTAGCCCACCACCGAAGAAGCAAATGTCTAAGCACTGTCGTGGTGTTCCCCTTATGTACAGAAGGAGGCGAAGGAAAAGAACCGATGCGATGGGACCCCCACAATGCCCGAGCGTTGAACAAGTTGAACCGGTTGCTCTAGTATCCACGTCTGTTTCCGGTGATAACCCGGTCTTTCCACAGTCAAAGTTATAAGGACATCATTGCTGCAATGAAGTGAAGTGAATTCTTTAGACGATCAAAGAAAAAAATCGAGTGTCTCTACAAAGTATAAAAATGGTACTACATTGAAAAAATGAATAAATGAATAGATAAACAAAAATCCACCATTCGATTGATTACCTTAACGGCTTGTGATTCAGTGTAGAGAACAAAAAAATATGGGTTAAAAATTAAAATGTTGAGGAGGTATATCGGATACACGCGACCTACCAAGGAAGGGGGGGGGAATCCGCGGACCTTTATTAACGAAAAATAAAAAACAACACGATTTCTTTATTGTCAAACTTTATTGAGATCGATACATTCATCCCGAAAGTAAACGCTTGTCTTTTTCGTTTGGTTTTTTTTTCTTCAAATGTCTTTTTCTAGAACGTCTTACGCGCTGGTCATACTTAAACAACCATCGCAAGGCCTTCTCGTCTGATTCTGTGTGTGTTTCGTCACTCTCACCAAGTTCCTGATCGAGTTCGTTGTAAACCATTACTGACTCGCGGCTTTCGGTTTTGTCCACGTACGAACTCGGGAATGGGTCATTGGTGACATGGCACAAACTCCATCGTTCTAAGTATTCGTCGCTGGAAACAGACGCGTTCAAAACAAAAAGTACATCCAGCGGTTTGTAGCTCTCGTAGACTGGACAACTTGTATCGGTAGATTTGTGATGAAATGAATGCAGCAATAAGATCGATTCGACAATGGGCAACAGTTCCTCGTAGCAAGAGATGTTCGCTTGGCATTCGCCCCGTAATTCTTTCCACATACCCTTCAGATATTCTATACACGGTCGCACGGTGTGTAAAAACTCCATCGGTCCGTGGTGTTTCTGGTCGTAGAACGAATCTCCTCTGCGTCTGCTACATTTATATACAGCCGGTGATTCACGTATTGCGTCATTTCACGATTTTATCATACAGACGAAACAGTCTAGTGTCAGTGTCAGGAAAATGCGTAATAACGTGCCCGACGAATGACGCCATATAGGGACAATTTCAATACGTCGGTTATCTTGGGTAAATCGTTCCAATCGCCCGAGATAATAGCACGCCTTAGTGTACGTTTTCGTCGATGGTCAATTGGGCACGAATCGAGGTAAAACCAAAATACACACAAGCGACCGACGTTTAAATCTCTTCTCGGTGTTGCTATCTCGTTCCACGCATTCAACAAATCGTCGGTTGTTCGAAGGCAAATCGTGCCCCTATCTTTACATGAGCGAGCTATTTCGTCACGGTTGATCGTGGTACAAATTTGTATCGCTTTGTCGTAAAAACGAAACTTGATTACAACCAGATTCATCTCTAACGTATCTTGCGATGACATTTGAGTTGTGTTTAATGGTCCGGGCATTTAGTAGAAATGACACAATCATACGAGCACGCATTTTGTTTTTTTTTTATTTTTGGAGAAAGAGAGAGAGAGAGAGAGAGAGAGAGGGGGGGGAGGGGGGGTAGGGGGTAGGGGGGTAGGGTAGACGTTTAATATGACGTAGCGAATACGACTAAGTTTTTTTGTAAATAAAATAACTGCGATGGTCTATGACGTCACTCGAACGCTATAAAAGACTCCAGGATCCGTGGTTCGGGAAATCAAACGAGAAACAAACCGAAACTAGCTCTTTTTGAAAAACACCATGTTTAATAGGGTTACCAAGAGAGGTCTTTACGATATGTCCGAAGTCAGGTCTTTGTTTCAAAAAATGCTCCGCTATCCTGGAATTTTACCAAACGGCCTGCCAGAATTTCATTATTTCGTCGACGAATATTTGCCCACTTTGAGAAACAACAGTGCTAATTTATTGCTCTATGTTACTGAAGACTGTGCCCGATGTCACCCAGAAGTATTGGAGCGTGTCGTAGCGCTGGCGATAAATGGACGAAATGCCACAAGACAAGACATTCACGATATCCTACTGTCCTTGGCTCGCCAACCCCTAGACCGCTCAGCTGCCTATCTGAGCGTGGCGTGTTTGGAAGGCCTAACACCGCTGAAACCTCTGAGAGATGACACCCGTAGTATTTGGAAAAATATGGTGGATCTGGGAGAGAGCGAATTTGTTGCTTGTATGGAAAATCTCACGCGAGAAGCTTCGAGTGTGTCCAGCGAATATCCCATGTCGTACGAGACGGTTCTTCGATTGGCCGCTGCGATTAGCCACTTAGACAATTGGCAGTCTCGTCATTCGAAGTCCACCGTTCTTTCCGAAAGAATCCCAGAGGTCGTGGCTAAAATCACATACCCTGGCGGTGCAAGTATGATGAGTGCGAAACGAATGCGGCCGCTTGTCCTGGGCGTGTCGGTAATCACCGAGTGGATGAAACGAGTGGCAACTGATTTGATTCCCGACGAAACCAAAGCGTTGATCAGACTACATTTACGAGCGGTGACGGCTTTCCCTGGTCTATCGACGATTCGCGTGCATTTGAGCGTCATGGTGATGTTATTGATCTTATCTGGTAGGGTTCCTACCGAGAAGCAATCGCCAAACTTTCAGCCCTGTGATCTGAGCGACGTGCCTGACGAGCCTCGATTCTATCGCATGCCGGGTGTGGCCTTAGACAGGCACACGTTCAGAGGTAAACATGCAAAAAATACGCATAAGTATCTGGAGAAACATTGCGAAAAACATGGTCTGCTTCTTCCTTCCAACCCGGATTACTCGCACGGCCCTTCCTCTAGTCAAACACGACAGGGCTTTGAGGAATTCATGCGACACATTCAATCGTGCGAAGAAAAAAACGGACAAGGATTCTTGCCTCTTTTTAAGGAGGGGGCTATGAAAATGTATCGCTTGCAGCCCGTCGGGAATCGAAAGCGAAAATTTATTCTGGCGAAAACTGCATCGAGCGAACAAAGCGAGACACAAACTAAACGGAGTCGTCGAACAGATTCAAAAAATGTTTTGACGGTCGAGACTAACTACCTGGAATGGATCAGAGAACACGCTCCAGATGACCTGAAATGCCCGGTTCGATGGGAAGTCTTGACGCTCGACACGCCCATCGCACAGTTACCCACAGGAGGTAAGCCTCGAGTCATGATCGATTCTAAACATCGCCGTGTCTTTAAAGGCCCGTTCGGTGACCCGAGAACGCCTTTGCGAATTGTGGCGTTGACCAAGCTAGCTCGCGAAGTATTCGGTTTGGCAAAGTGCGTACCGGACATTAGATCTTTTATGTGTGACGCAAAAGAGATTGGTTTGGTAAGTCCGATGATAGGCGAAAATGCCCAGTCTTCCAGCACTCTTTCCGATAACAAAGAACGAGGATTGTGTAAATTGCACCAATATGAACCCCGGAAAATTTCCTCGCTCGTCAATGCGATGGATGTACTTAAAATCGTCACTGTGAAAAATCTCTTGCAATCCTCAGATAACAACGGTTCGAATATATTGGTGGTCGAGAGCGAGAAGAAAGTTTATGGACTGGATTTTGGTGGGCACATGACAGAGAAACAATTAACGTCTCAAGCCTCTAGATCTGTCGAAGGAGGAACCAGTTTCGAGTGGGCGTTTTCAAAGAAACCCAACAAGGCCACGCTATCTCAAATAGACGAATTAGTTCGATCGTATGCTGGGGAAATGTGTCGCTGGTTGGATTCGCTCAAAGCTGAAAACGCGAGAGCACGATACAAGAACACGCGCGAACATTTTCCTGTGACCGTAGCTCCAGATGATTATATTGAACGTTTGAATTTGTTCTTAGCGTTTTTTAAACGCGTGGCCGATTCGAGTCGTAAAGTGTAAACAATGAGATGATGATTTTATAAATGTCAATAATAAAAGATATGTACCATAAACAATCGTTCGTGTTGTCTTTGAATTCCAGTAAAGTCCGCGGGGCAATTTTTCCTTTTGTACATCTAGGACTAGATCAACAGCGTGTGTCGTCTATGACATCCAATAGCCCAGATGAACTCGAACTCGGTTCCTCGGATTATAAAGAGTCAACAGCATAGGCCATTTCAGAAACGTGAGAGGACTGGGACGAATTTCTCATACTTGCTTAGATTGAAAATCTAAACTCTTCAACTGAAATGTTACCAAATGAAAAGCTATCCAGCCAAATTTGAGAGTTTTCTACGGAAAATTGGCCAAATGGGAGACTTGCAAAAGTTGCAAAATCCCATACAAACCCTTATAATTTTGTTGCCTGTCTACCCATTCCATACAAACTCTCTATTTTAGGTGATATTTGAAGATATATTATTTCACCATTTTCCTCCTCTAAATACATCTATTCTTGGTAAAGACTCTCAAACTTGGTTGATCTTTCATTTGAATGTCTTAGTTTTTTAAACAAACGGAAAACAACCAAACTCGCCCCAGTCCTCTCACGTTTCTGAAATGGCCTATTGTTTACAGAAAAGGAAACAGACACCCACAAATTTAACCCGGATCGATATTTCGTAAAATGTTGACCAACACAAATCATCGTAAAGTGATACACGGAAAATATATTTGGTCGAGCATCAAAAAAAAAAAAACTTAGGCGAAAGAAAGTAAGCGGTAGCTCGGATGTGAACTCGGTTCCCTGGATTCTAGGTCGAGAGCCCTAACCACTCGGCCATAGAGCCAAACCTGACTTGTAATGAGTTACATGTTAAAGTTATTTATTGCTTCTCTCACCTCGAAAGCTCCAAAATAGCGAATATTTTTTTTCGGATACAAAACTTGTCATCGATGACATATGTCTCATTGAGATGTTCCGAACACATTAAACACAGAGAGAGAGAGAGAGAGAGAGAGAGAGAGAGAGAGATTACAAATAATTTTTTTTTTGGGTTTCAGTTCGTCATGGGGTTACGTGGTTCAAAATTACACTTTATCCGAAAAGCGTGGTCTTGGTCGCGAACGTCTTTGCGACTAAGCACAAAAAAAATACCTGACGGGTACAGAATGGGTCCATTTGATTGCAATGAATGTACATTTGAAGTTCTGGGCGACTGCAGAGACCCGTTCACAATGTCGAACCGTGCATAGGGGCCGATTTACACGGTACGACTTTGTCGTATGTGACAGCGGCTTACGATAGACCCACGCCAGAAAAAATATCGTAGCGTGACAGTCGCAAGTCGTGTCGTAGGTCTGTCGCGAGCTTGTCGCATCCGACAAAGTCGTACCGTGTAAATCGGCCTTAATATTGGCTATCGGATCGTAACAAATACAGACAAACTTTTCGGTGTCACAAATCATTTTATTTACAATTCATTCAAAAAATACAACCCTATCTATTGTATTTCCAATAATCATTCTAGAGCTAATGTTACAAGCTTACATTCTTTTTCTACGTATACACTGTAACAATTAACATCTGATGTAAAACGATGTGGGTCGTCAACTTGTGTAAACAAACATGTGCATGCCGTGGTAAAATAATGATATTGATATTTTTTGAAATTAACTTAAATCAAATCCAAAAGTTGCTTTTTTTTCCAAGCTACAATGATACACGTTGTCGTGCAGCTAGTTGTGTAGACTGAATAAAAAAGGTCATTCTTGAAAATGTTTAGCTTCACTGCCTTTTCTTTAGACTTAATGCCTTTTCTTGTATTTTAACCTTGTAGTAGCATTTTAATAATGGGAGGTATGCTGTACGGTTTTTTTTACAACAAGACGTTAAACTCTACCCTCGATTGTAGACTTTACAAGATTTGTACGGATCGTAAAAAAACCCAAAATGTCATGGAATTTTCTTTGTATTGGAAAAAATGCCGGGGATGTCACAAGCTTCTCGAGTCGGTTTAAGACCGACAAAAAGTCGTGGAATTTTTTTTTGTTATGGAATATCATGGTCGATAGTTCTACTGAAGACTGAGAACGGTTAGTCACTCGACCAAGAGACAACCAAAGACAAAACTCACTATTTGAACCACCCACGAAGATAATCATGGATCGAAATACAACCATAGAGAAACCCTGATGTTGTAAAACGGCATCGAACCGACAGAGCGCAAAAACTGGTTTTATCATTGTTTTTGTTTGTAGGCATACCTGATTTATGAAGAAACTGAAGTTGTGCAGTAATACAGCAACCTTGTGATTCTAGTGCGCATGCGGCTCTAACGTGTTTATATTTTTGAGAAAAAACTGTTATGTACCGTGACCGGAGAGGTCAAAAAAGCTAATTGTTTTTGTACAACGGAACAAGGCTTTCGTAATTACATCCGGCCTTTTATGTTGATCTCTGTAAAGAACCGGACCAAATTTGTTGCCAATTACCATTGAAATACACGATCAGAAAAGAGGATGGAAACGGATTGACTTGAAAAGACAATGTTTTCAGAAAGACACCAAAGATTAAATACGAAGAGCTCTTCGAGCCATGAAATGTTGCATGTCTTTGTCAGTGGATTTGTCGAGGACGTTGCATGCCCACAAACAAAACACACCACAAAGGTAGCAAGATCAATGAAATGATGTATAAACTGCAAAAACCACTACATGGATACGGATTCTGTGATATACGACTGTTCAAGTAGTCGTTAGGAACCAAAATTTTTTTGTGGAAAAAATAAATCGCCTAAGAAAGCTGTGGGTATTCTTCCCACCAAAGTGACTCGGGCTCAAATTGTGCAGCATTTCATTCGATTATGAAACAACAACATAAAAATGGATGAGCTTTGGTTAAGCTAAAAGATAATAAAAACAAAAGACAATCACCGACACGATTGTCATGAAATCACGCAAACAAAAAACACCCCATGTGCTTAAGTAACGAATGTAAACAATATATTATTATGCGTTATTGTTACCTTAACTTTGTTGCCCTAACCAGAGTCGAGTTCTTGTAAGGCATATATCAAGATATTTCTCTCAAACTGAGCACAAAATGGCTTCGCCACTGTCCTTTAAGTCTGTTCCTTTATAGTATGAGTTTGTTCTTTTTATTCGAGGCTGTAACGCAACTAAATCAACCAGGGCAATGTCTCGGTGAGTTGGTTTAAGAAACGCCCCAGAAAATCTAGATCAATCGCATTTCTTTCGTCTTGTAAGTTTCTGGTCAATATCTTTACTTTTTCGTCGATTTCCATTCTGCGTTCAGTGACCTTTTTTAACCAAGTCGCAAATTCGCCGTCGGATCTTATCAATTCGATCATTTTAAGCTTCATGTCCGAAGACTTTATTACGTCTAAGGGATGAGGAAGCGGTCTGCACATGTGATCGCCCACGGGTGGATGCCAAGTCAAACATTGCTGGCCGTCTATTCGGAATTGTTTCCAACTGGTATCGTCCAATCCTTTTAACGCCCCACACATAAAGATCAAACGGGCGACTTTTTGGGAATTCTTTAAAGTTGTCCATTTTTGGGGATATGTGTCCAAGCAATACAACAACTTATTTTCTCCATCCACATCATAAACAACTTCTCCATTTGCCGTATGGCGGAGTTTGGTTTCTGGAACCACATCTTCCAGTTCTGCTATGTCCCTTAAGATCTCAGTCATGCAAACTCCACGCATAGCGCTGTCAAAAGAGGCTGCCAAAATCTTTGTTCTTCCTTTGTCCATGACTACCGTACCGTTTGTAATTTGTTCCGATTCAACCATGCCGAGTGGCCCTTCGAAATTCTCAGCTACAATTTCGTTTATGAATCGATCGGGACTTTTCTCTTCGTCTGGATGATACGGGCTTCCATTGAATAAACAGTCGACATCATCCGGCATAAAGTTCTCCTGTAGCGGTAATTCGATAGATGAAACCGCAATGCGTTCCTCATCTGTATGCATCGGGAGTGACTCGGTTTGGATCTCCATCACAGCACCCTGTTCCTTTGTATACATCGGGCGTGGCGCAGTTCCAGTCTCTATCACCGAAATTTCGTCATCATAAGGCGGTGACTGAACGCGATCGCTTGGCCAGGCTGGGTATCGTTCGTTCGAGCCAGTCGCCATGCTTTCTGTGGACTCAGAATAATTTGGTAGTGTCCGCGGTGGGGAAATTTGCATCCGTGGTGACCTCAATGGCGAGTTAAGAGGTGATGACTTTTTTTGAGATCGCGTTACAGGCGGAACTTGTTCTGCATCGCTATCACAATTACTGTCAGTGCCGCTGCATTGTTCTTCGGAAGAGTTAGCATCATCGCTGTCGCTTTCTTCGTCTTCACTGCCACTTTCATTGGCGTACTCGCTGTTTGGTTTGCGCCTTTTGACCACCATCAGGTCTTTTGAAATAGTTTTACCAGTTGTGATTGGTATTTTCTTTTGTGAAAAAGCCGGACCTATTGCAAGCGAATCGTCATCTTCGTCATCGCTGTACATCGCAAACAGTTTTCTTTTGTCTCCTACTGCTGGGGGACATTCCTCTAGTTCATTCTGGACTGAATTTTGCCTCGCTCCCATGTCCACGGGAATATCGTTTACACAAAGTTTTAAATCTTTAGCCCCTTTTTTCAGTAGTTTCTCGACCACAGCATCGCGCGTTTCAGTAAAACTGGTGCCGCATCTTGTTTTCTTAAATTTGTCTTCACAATTTTGACAAGTCCTCACAAAGGACTTAATGTTTTGTTTCTCGGTGGGTTTCGCGACCTTGCACGCCAATTTTTTTTTCCTGTTCTTGTGAGTCCCCTCCGGCGTGCGATAATCAGATGCGGCTAAAGGTACAACGACGGTGGTTATGTCCATGGTTCTCGCTGTGGATAAATGTTCGTCCAACAGGTTGTCGATTCTCCGTAAAGGCACTTTCTTCAACCCCAACGGGGTGCTCATCAGTTTCAGATGATATAGCATACAAGCGATCAACGAATCTCGATCTAAATTGCCGCTGTTGCTGTGATGGACATACACATAGGCCATCGAACATAACATCAATAATTTCATCAGCACCGGCGTTCCGACTAACACTCCACCACGGCCCACGGGTAATACAAATCCGCACCGTTCGTGGTCGTAACGGCATCGATAATTGTTCACATCGTGCGTCTTTAGAGACACCATCGTGATTATTATACTTTCGGGCGAATTAATCTTCACTCCCTCCAAACGATATCCAAAGTTTTGAGCAGTCGTTTGGTTTTTGGATATAAATTCGTCCACGGCTGTCTCAACTACATCGTTACGTTGTATCCATTCAAAGAATGGATACAAACACATAGCACTTGCTGGCCAGGTTTTCGTAGTGTCAAGTTTACAAGGAAGGACTTTATCTAACAACAACCTTCCTCTCTCGTTGATTTTAAATGCTTTACTGCCGTTTTTCACTTCAAGAAGAATCAACATCTTACAAGCCAGCATTGCTCTCATCAATGCCTGGTCTGTTAAAACTTGGACGTTCAAAGATTCGTGTAGCTTCAGCATGGTCTTTTCCCAAGAGGCGTAGATCTTTTCTGATTGTGATTCTTTCAGCACGACTTTACACGGTCTCGACAACGCGGATTCGCTTGCAAATTCTGGAACGTTTGCTGGCAACGTACAGTTTTTAAAAAAAGATAATTCGGACGAACTTGCGATGTTCAAATTGAACGCCGAAAGATTCACACTCGAGCCTCCCAGGGCAAGCATGAACTTCAATATTAGGTTCTTATCCAAAGCATCGGGAGTCGTCAATCTGGTGAAGATATAGTATATAAACGAAGAGGTAGAGTGATACTCGCACAGGCACTTCACCAACAATTTCACTCGCTTCGTAATACTCTCGATTCTGTGCAGAAAAAATACTCTAAATAAATCCGACATCTGGTCGGCGTCGCGACATCGCATCGCCAAACACGCACAGTTTTCCGCTACCTGCGGTGGAAAGTCTTCTTGTTTCTCCTTAGAAAGGGCCATCTCTTGGGTTCTCTTGGGTTCTCTTGAGTTCTCTTGAGTTCTCTTGAGTTCTTCTCGGTTGTAGCTTCCTCGGTGTTGTGATTCTAGTCCAACAGCGATCCGTTTTTATAGCCAAATGAATGACCTCGGGCCTCGATTACGCGTAGAATCACGAGTATACGTCATATGTGCAAACACGAAATCGTTGATGGCTGAGTTTTGTATGTCATAGCTAAACCCGGACTACTAAAGCAAGCCATGACGGAGCCAAAATTGGCCCTCGTACTATGTCGTATGCGATGAGGCATGTTACGTCATGGATACCTTTGCTCTTTGACGCGGATAATACCACGAAGAATATTTGTGTTTCCAATGCGAAACGTAGCCTATCTTCAAAAAATACTTTTGCTAAGCCCACAAATTCCAACACCCCTTACATTCCAACCCCCACGACATTCCAATACCCCGCCGCATTCCATAACCCTATGGATTACGCAAAACGTAGCCTAAACAAAAGACCCCCCCCCAAAAAAAAAAAAACGTCTCAGAACCCGAAAAGAATATGATGTAATAACCATGACATCACGAGTAATGCCTGTTCTCGAACGCAATATCTTTTTAAAAAAAATACTTTTGCTAAGCCCACAAATTCCAACACCCCTTACATTCCAACCCCCATGACATTCCAATACCCCGCCGCATTCCATAACTCTATGGATTACGCAAAACGTAGCCTAAACAAAAGACCCCCCCAAAACGTCTCAGAACCCGAAAAGAATATGATGTAATAACCATGACATCACGAGTAATGCCTGTTCTCGAACGCAATATCTTTTTAAAAAAAATACTTTTGCTAAGCCCACAAATTCCAACACCCCTTACATTCCAACCCCCATGACATTCCAATACCCCGCCGCATTCCATAACTCTATGGATTACGCAAAACGTAGCCTAAACAAAAGACCCCCCCAAAACGTCTCAGAACCCGAAAAGAATATGATGTAATAACCATGACATCACGAGTAATGCCTGTTCTCGAACGCAATATCTTTTTAAAAAAATACTTTTGCTAAGCCCACAAATTCCAACACCCCTTACATTCCGAACCCGGTGACATTCCAATACCCCGCCGCATTCCATAACTCTATGGATTACGCAAAACGTAGCCTAAACAAAAGACCCCCCCAAAACGTCTCAGAACCCGAAAAGAATATGATGTAATAACCATGACATCACGAGTAATGCCTGTTCTCGAACGCAATATCTTTTTAAAAAAATACTTTTGCTAAGCCCACAAATTCCAACACCCCTTACATTCCAACCCCCGTGACATTCCAATACCCCGCCGCATTCCATAACTCTATGGATTACGCAAAACGTAGCCTAAACAAAAGACCCCCCCAAAACGTCTCAGAACCCGAAAAGAATATGATGTAATAACCATGACATCACGAGTAACGTCTGTTCTCGAACGCAATAGCTTTTTTTCGCCCCCAAAAACGTAGGATCCCAAATTGGTCGTTTTACGAATGTACCATGTTAACGAATGACGACACGACAATGTTTTGTTTTCGACGCATGTCTTTTTGGTTAACGTTATACAACTTTAATAATTACCTCTGCAAAAAAGCTAAGAGTATGCTACGAACCATGGTTGACTTTTATGAATAATTTTAAGTGTACTCTGTGGAATCACCGGTTAACTTTTTTGACCAATATGTTTGTAAGATAACTAACAGAGACACGCAGAGGAAAAAATTAAAGATTCGTTGGAACTCGCCTCGAGAAAACGCTCTATTTTTCTCTTGGGACAGAGATTTTGAAAACGAAAATCGCAAAATGAAAATAAACTATTAAAACAACACTCGTTTAATGTTGACTCTTTCTAACGTTATGGATGCGATGGTCTCGAAACGAAAAACATAACCCAAGAGGGCTATCGAAAGTGATCTGGTTAAATTGACATAAATAGTTTTTAAATAACATCGTTCAAATGTTGTTAAATCAAAGGAAACAGTGTCAGACGAAAATCGAAACGTGGCGACGACCGCTCTCTGCTATATGTAGGTACAAAATACGAGTTTTGAGACCTTGCCAAAACAATGGGTCCTGTCATCGATGACAGTAGCGAAGGATATGACGAGAATTTCGATCCACCATTAGAGCGCAATTATGAATGCTCGATCTGTTTGTTTGGTTTAAGAAATGCCGTGCAAACTCCATGTGGTCACCGATTTTGCCGCAATTGTATAACGCGTTCTTTGGATACATCTGGGTCGTTTTGTCCTAACGATCAACAGCCCATGAAAAAATCGCAACTACATGTTGATAATTTTGTCAACAAAATGATGATGGATCGCCAAGTCTTCTGTCGCTACAAGACAACGACAGGCTGTACGTGGAAAGGTCGCCTCGGTGAACTAGAAACTCATCTGTCGGAGTGTGAATTTGTTCTTAGAGATTGTCCGAATGATTGTGGAATGAACATAGCAAAAAGAGAGATCTCAATCCACGCAACAGAACATTGCATCGAAAGGATAACAGCTTGCAGATTTTGCGCGATAAAAGTAAAGTGGAAGTATTTGCAAGTCCACTACGACGAGGAATGTGCACAATATCCCACTAAATGTGTGAATTGCGGTCAAGGTAATATACCGAGATGTAAAGTGGACGAACATTTTGAACATGAATGTCCTGCTATTCAAATCAAGTGTCCGTTTAATGTGGTTGGCTGTGAGTTTGCTGGCCTTAGGGTAGACGTTAATGAACATGTTCACACTGTGATGATTGCTCACTTGTCTGACATGATCAAAGCTTTTCGAACGTCGGAACAGGCCCGAAATAATGAAATGTCCGACATAAAACGGAACATATCGGACCTTTGGGGCAGTGTCCGAGCTTCGGACACTAGTCCGCACGTTTGTAAATATTTTTACATGTGGGAACTTTACGATGTGGGCCGGCTTCGACGAGAAGCGATAAGGGGTTTAACTCCGGTTTTACATTCTCCTAGCTTTTATACGGCTCTTGAAAATGGTTACAAATTTTGCCTGAGGATTAATTTGAATGGAGTAGACTCGGGAAAGGGGAAACATGTTGCTTTATTCGTTCACGCAATGTCAGGAAGTTTCGATCACAGACTACAATGGCCATTCAAGGGAAACGTCAGCCTAACCCTTCTAGATCAATCGTCACAGTTAAGTGCTCCCCAACACATCACCGAGACGTTCCGAGTCCGCGATGAAGATCTTCTAGCATTCCGCAGACCGACCGTCGAAAGAAACCATAAAGGCTACGGATTCGTTGACTTTGTGCCAATAACAGTTTTATCTGATGCAAGATATGTTAAAGACGATAGAATGTTGATTCGAGCCGAATTTGAATACATTAGACAGAAGACATAAAACAGAAAGAGTTCAGATAATAGATTTTTTACTGTCGTGTAATAATCGTGTACGTTTAATAAATAGGCAACGAAACATACAGATGAGTACTTTTAATTGTTTACGTAGTTCGTTTTTTTAATCTACTCTTGTGTTTACGCTCCTCTAGTCGCTGTTTTATCCACTTGAAAAAAGCATGACATTCCTCTGTCGCGCAGTGAAAGAGGATAGAATGTTGATTCGAGTCGAATTTGAACACAGTAGACAGAAGATATAAAACAGAAAGAGTTCAGATAATAGATTTTTTACTGTCGTGTAATAATCGTGTACGTTTAATAAATAGGCAACGAAACATACAGATGAGTACTTTTAATTGTTTACGTAGTTCGTTTTTTTAATCTACTCTCGTGTTTACGCTCTTCTAGTCGCTGTTTTATCCACTTGAAAAAAGCATGACATTCCTCTGTCGCGCAGTGAAAGAGGATAGAATGTTGATTCGAGTCGAATTTGAACACATTAGACAGAAGACATAAAACAGAAAGAGTTTAGAGTAGACTGAACTCTGTCGTGTAATAATCGTGTACGTTTAATAAATAGGCAACGAAACATACAGATGAGTACTTTTAATTGTTTACGTAGTTCGTTTTTTTAATCTACTCTTGTGTTTACGCTCCTCTAGTCGCTGTTTTATCCACTTGAAAAAAGCATAACATTCCTCTGTCGCGCAGTGAAAATGATTTCCTACTGAATGTTGTCCGCAATTCCGTTTTGGCTGGTGACCCGCTTTTAGCATATCGACATATTTAGGGCACCCGTGTTCTCCTATGTCTATAGAAGGAATGTTCAAACGTCGCAACAAATCTTTCTCAATGTGACCGCCCTTGTAAGCTATTAGATTTTTCCGTTGTGTCTTTGAATTTTGCCATAAAGCGAGTATTACTGTGTCAAGCTCGTCTCCGTCGAGGGCTCGTTCCACTGGGTTGTTCTCGAAAGGGAGCCCGGTGACCTTTCTAATCACAAACGAAGCAGTTCGTTTGTCCTTATCGGATAACTCGTCAAACTTACAGGGCATTTTAAATTTCACGTTTCCAGAAACCCCTCTGTGGTCGACCCAGCCAAGTTCCCGAGGCTTGTGTTTCCCATCGACAAAAAAAGATTCGAGATCTAATACGACGGCAACTTTGTCCAACGGTGCCGCTTCTTCTCTTTGTGACATGACTGCACAATTTTCGTGAACCGGTAATCCCGTTAAATTTGAGACTGGTAAGCCCCATTCTGTTTTTAGGCAGATAGAACACCGGTCTTGAACAGACATGGTTCCCTGTAAGAGGCTATGGTCGCTTTTAATATTATACATCGTACACGAGAGTCTACTAACATTTATAGGTGATTTAGTTGTAAAACTGCGACCCAAATCTATAGTTTTTACTCCGACGCATTTTTTTCGCTTTGGTCAGAATACGAGTCATCGGCTATACTGGATCGTGACTTAACAAATGACATTTTTGGGATGTTTTACCTATGCACATTTTTTAGCACACCTAAGTCTGCGTGGGTTCGCTTATCTGTAACTGTTGGTGATCGGGTTTTGCCCTAGATCGTGACTTAACGAACGACATTTTTGGGATGTTTTAACTCAACAAATTCTTTAGCACATCTAAGTCTGCGTGGGTTTGCCTATCTGCGACTGTCGGTGACCGGTTTACTTGAATCACACTGATCGACAAAAAAATTGCATGTTAGCTTTAAAGGTACTGGTTACTCGTTTATCACACGGACAATCAAAGATTCGTGGGTCGTTACATTTTTTCATTATTCTTTTGAACTTCAAAGGATATAATTCCCCGGTGTTGAAGTGGTCGATGTTACATTGGATAAAATTCTTGTGGCCCCTCACATTTTTTCGCTACAAAAATACCTTTACAAGGGTGATGATTTATAATGGAGCTTAAGTCGCGTTGTTTTTTTTTTTCATTGTTGCCGTTGCGTCCATTCCCTCGACACGAACATGCAAATTCCTTTATCACACGGACAATCAAATATTTACGGGGTCGTTATATTCTTTTGAACTTCAAAGGACACGGTTCTCCAGTGTTGAAATGAGCAATATTACATCGCGTTCTCGCGGTCTTACATATTTCCACACACTTTCACAAATGTCTCAGAGTAATGTTTTTTTATGGAGCTTAGATCATATTCTTTTCGTCCATTGTCATTGTGACAACCAAAATGAGCAATATTACATCACGTTCTCGCGGTCTTGCATATTTCCACACACTTTCACAAATGTCTCAGAGTAATGTTTTTTTATGGAGCTTAGATCATATTCTTTTCGTGCATTGTCATTGTGACAACCAAAATGAGCAGTATTACATCGCGTTCTCGCGATCTTGCATATTTCCACACACTTTCACAAATGTCTCAGAGTAATGTTTTTTTATGGAGCTTAGATCATATTCTTTTCGTGCATTGTCATTGTGACAACCAAAATGAGCAATATTACATCGCGTTCTCGCGATCTTGCATATTTCCACACACTTTCACAAATGTCTCAGAGTAATGTTTTTTTATGGCGCTTACATCATATTCTTTTCGTCCATTGTCATTGTGACAGTCATTGGTTTGACAAGAACATGGAAATCGGTCAAAGTCGACTTGACAATCGATTCCACTCAAACTGCACTCGCACGTTTCTGGCGAGCAAATGTCGCCACAATCACAGCCGCACGTTACGCGACTTTGTCTGATTTCATTGCAATCGCGTTCCTCTCGTTTTACGATTCGCCGAACCCCGGCTGCTTTTAAAATACTTTCTCTCGCACTTTGCGAAATCAGCGCCAACGGCTTCCGATTGCTTTTTGACCCATTCGCCTTCCCCGGGTCAAGTTGTACCGTCTCGATGCAACTGTGTTTTCTCGCCATTCCTAGCGTTGATCCTCCCGTCAAAGGAACTGCAACGAAACCTTGTTTTCGAGGGAAATGATAAATGGTAGCCTCTCCGAAACTCACTCTTTTGATTTTCACTCGCTCACAATCGTCCCCACGAGAAGAGTCATTATCGATGCCACGCTTTCGTTTTCCCATTTTTTTTAATCACCACGATGTGATAAAGTATCAGACAGACAAGATGATCTATCCATCGGGTTGCGTGTGTTGAGTCTTTGTGTGGACTCACGCGTAATTGAATTTTTGAACTACTTCAAAACATCGATTCACGTAGCTGCGATCGTGTGTGTTTTCTAACCACGTCTAAGTAAAAGCGAAACGACCGGTGACTCTTTTGTTAAATTTACAGGCACGACACGTAATTTTGTTCTATGTACGTCAGTTAGCCAACTAAAATCTATACGATCCATCAGAAGGAAATCGAGACGAGTGACCGAAGATGACCTTCGTTCACCCGTAAAACACATTTTCACAGCGAGTGAACTTGAACTGCCGTTGATCTGTAGATGGGAAAAAAAAAATAGAGGTCAATATTGGTTTATAATATGCAAATTCGTATACACTGTCAATTACACGTCAATACATTGACCGACAGGTCATGCAATCTTTGTGTATAACACAACAAATGTCAAACGATAAATATGATTGCGTCATTCCCGACTGAACCACAGGGGTGGGGATGCTAAGTAAATTGGGACACGCATTCCGGTGTCGATCGAACGTTAAAAACGGATCCAAAATAACACTTTCCTATAAGAGTCACACAATCTATACCTAGATCGGAAATGTTCGGTTGCGTTATTCGCATGAAATCGTGGGGGTAGGGGTAATCAATGTGGCGTGATGTTGAGGGACTTGTGTGACATTCGTACACCGGGTAGGGGTGAGTTTTTTTTATATGGACTTTAAAACGCGGGCGTTCGTTAGCGCTTCGCGGGCACAGTTTATATTCGAGTGCGGGCAGATCCTTAATTTTGTCAAAACCGGGCCTCGAACGCGGGCGGTTGTATGAGGATTTTATGGGCGGTCGTTAGCATCAAGATGTTTATTATTATTATTATTATTATTATTATTATCATTATTATTATTATTGCACTTTTTTAATTTTTTTTTTAAACAAAAGTTTACTTTCCACTTTTCTTTACGATAAAACCTGTCTATTCTTTGATTGCACTTGACCTCACAGGCGGCCATGTTGGTGAAAAGAACAATAACAAAGCCATTTCGGAATGCTACATTTTTCTATTGTTTTGGCACCAAGATGGCCGTCTTATCACGTGATATTTTATCAGGAGAAACCTTTTGGTTAACTATTATCGATGACATCAGTTGAAGTTTTTGACAAATCTCGCAAAACGTCAAATACCGAGATGGCAGTTTTTGCACATTTGGGTGCAGCAAATCGGTACGTTGCAATTAACCCATCTTTTGCACATAGAAACCTACGTATCTTAACAACTATAAAATGTAAACACTTGCAAAGATAGTTCAAAAATTCGTTAATAATTCATGAGCTTAACAGCCTATCAAAACACCGATAAAACGTCACGTGGATGAGCTTTATACCTGATAAAACACTCCTCGTTAGTATTCTCTATATAAAGAATACTAATAAGGCATAGCTTGTTTTTCTTGTATGCTAATATTCACCTCTCACAATTTGAACCATTGTTTTGAGTCTAGAGGGACACGCTCTTTGTGGAATGTTTTTGAAGCCGTTCAAAAAACTCGCAGCACGTGTTTTATCGGGTCAAAAACCTTCGAGCGTTTTGAGAAACGTCGGAAAATTACATAACTTTACGTGAAAAAAAGATTGTTTTGCTACATATGCATATGCCAATATGACCAGTATCACGCTAGTTTCTGGCAGACATCTTTGATATAAGACATCCATGTTATGGTCAATTGACAGCTGTCAAAACAAGGTACCGCTGACCAGTATCATGTGACCAAATTGCGGTTTCAAGTTTAGAGATCATCGAGTTTAGCTGACTTTTTGAAATTGACTGCTGACCAGGTACTGGTTTTCAATCGTAGGCTCAACCCAGTTTAATTCACGTAAACGGGCTTTCTGTGGCTCAACGCGGCTACACGGCCATACTACCTCAACTAAAGCTCTTAACAAGCAACGCTTTTCGTTTTCAGGTTGAAAACAGTTTGGAAAATATTTTCTCTCTGCATTTTTCGCTGGTTTTCATCCATTGTGACATACTATCATCATAGCTGTGGTCCACACTGGTGGCTACGCAGTTATTCAAGTCAAGCATCGGGGGAATATAAACTTAAGGCTGAGTGTTTATTTTTAATTTGTTTAGAGCTGCATTTTACTCTGTATTGCAATTTTTGGCATATCTTTAGAAGAGTGCATGATGCCTGGAGGACCTATGACTAAAACAGAAACGAAAGAAGAAAGAAAGAGAACCACAATGACAAAACAGAATACCAGTAATAGCTCAAAATACTTCACAAATTCTTTTCTTGGGCACTAAACCATTCGGTATTTTTACGGATGCGTTATTTCAATTGGATGCGTATTTTTAAAAAGTGGTTTAATCGTTTTTTTCTTTGTTCAGAAATGAAACTCGAATTTTTATCCTCAACTGTAATTAAATAACAATTACCTGCACTCTTTTAGACATAAAAAAAATAGTTGATTTGTTTGTTTGTTTTGCTCTAAAATGCAAGCCAAGAAATAGTCTTTTAGTCGTTTTCCCAACTGTTTTTCGATGTGCCTCGACAGTGACAAGAAAATTTTGCCCTTATGTTCTCGTAAAATTAAGGAGAAATATCACTAGCTTGTGTTTTCAGAAGTTTGTTTGAGGCTCCTACAGGTAATTTATTGAAGCAGATCTTGTTTGAATTTTATCATTTCTAGCTTGCATTGTCGTATTTTGCCGATTCTTGTTCGAAGCCAAGCTGGCGTGTTTCAGTAAAATAACTCAAAATGTGAATGATCTCGTTTTCGGAGATAAAGTGGAATAAAGTACATCAGTAACACTCTTTTTTGGCGTTCCCCGACGGTTTCTAATTTTAGCGAGATTCCTATTCGCTGGCTATTGACAGTTGACTCTGAAATGGCTGTTTTCCTTTTCCATTCGCTCGCTGAGGATGTGTTTGTTTACTTTTAAAGCTCATTCGATTTAAGAAGAAATTCATTGCCAAACTGGTGAATTCGAAATTAAATTTCGATTGAAAAGCCGATATCGCACGCGTTGCTTCGTGATTCATGCGATATCGGTTCTTTGCGTGAAATTTACCATGGAATTCACTAGTCAGGCAATGAATCTCTCTGCAGACTGACTTGGAAGGCGAAGAAAGTAATTTAATTAAGCAGTAACCGGAAATACTAAAACGCGGACAGTGCGAAAATCTTTTATTTTCACTACCCCTACAGGCAGTAAGAATAAATAACCAGGGAGTTCGCTGGTACATCTCTGGCTAGCTGTGACAATTATGTATGGAACCACTTGAGTTCTGCTAAAGTTTATTGAAAAGACAATATTGAGAACAAGATGAGAGTAATTCATTCCTGTGCTGGTAAGTATGAACTTATTCTCTGATTTCAAATTCGCCCAAGCGATAGAGACCAAACAGGAAAGCAAGAAAGAATATAAGGATTTAAAAAATCATTGAGAGAGGCAATTTTCTGAAAACGACACAGTTCGAGTAAGAAACGCGTAAGCTAATGGCAATATTAAGAAGTGGATCCTGGGAAGGGTGGTAAAGGTTTGTGGACCTACAATTAGCGACAAAATTGTTGACACATTGACCATTTCCACCCCCTATGCCACATTTCTTCTATCTTTCAGCCTTCTTAGGTAGTCCAATTTGCCCCCTTTCCCCCTTGGTTTTGACCAAGAGGCTGAAAGCATGTCATCGCCAGTTGTTTTGAGGTGATCGTCTAGAATCAGGAAACCAGTGGACCGACTTAATTTGTAGCTGAGATTCCTGTTTATGTCGCAGTACTTTTGTGTTTCTATCCCATTTGTGGGAAAAAGCTGTGTAATATATTAGTATTTGGGTGCGGCTTTACCCATGATGCCTTGGTAATAAAGTGGTTGAAACCCGCCATCTTGTGTGTCGTGCAAAATGCCAGTTTACTACAGCAGCCTTCGACAAAACAATTGGCTTGACTGGTGTAGTGCCTACAATCGCACGAGGCAGCGTTACATTAGCCACATTGCTGATGCTTTTGCAGTGCTGCTGAAGATTGTGTCGCCTGAAAATGCCGTCGAGATCAGGCAAGCACTCTTATCCTCAAAAGCACTAGACAATAGGCTCATTGACCGAATGCATAAATGGCGGCCAAAAATGTATTCTTTTGTTTATGTGCTAATGAGACTCACTAGCCTCGCTCTCAAGCAACAATTCTTTTGTATTTTGTCCATACAAACGAGGCTAGTGAGACTAATTAGCACATAAAATAAAAGAATATTTTTTTGGCTGCCATTTATTCATTTGGTCTATAGGCTGGGGAAAGAGCCAACGATTACATCGTCAGGGAGAGCTCTTCTTTAAGCTATTGGGGAGGCTTATTACGGTGCAGAAAGCTGGGAAACAAGGCCTTGGATACTGTCAACTGCCTCACCCGGTATTGCTATTCTGACGCGAATTTGCATCAGCTCCTGTGTGGCCGTGGAACTCAAATGCCCTTGAGAGGAGAAAGAGGCGCAAGAACAAGAATCGATCGCAAAAAGCTAGACTATTTTCTAACTTTCATTACCAGCCTAAACATCGTTCAAGATCTACCATTTGGCGAAAAAGTCCTTTGACGAGATATAACAAGAGAAATAATAATTTTGCTAATGTAATGTATTTGAAAGAAGAAACATTTCGCGGGCATCGCGGTGAGAATGTGGAATTTTATTTCTCTGACAAATGATTTTGTCATTGTAGTGTAAGATGAAATTTATTTGGGAAGCCAACAATATTTCTTTAACTTCGTGTTAATCCAATTTATTGCTACGACTTACTAGTGCGAAGATTGTTTACGTGAAACAAACGCTTTTTGCGAATTTTGAGTGTCATGAAATTACATTTGCGTGACAAATATCCTTTTGCTCTAACCCAAAAACATTCAGATAGTGACAAACTTCATATTTACTTAACCATTTCTTCTGCTTTTGTGCTTGTCAGCATTGTGATTTGCGATAATTCGCAAGTCTGTTTTTGTATCTCATACCTGTTTAGATTTTCAATTTACATGGCCACTCAACCTCTCGATTGTGTAAATAGTTCACCCTGAAGTCAAAATAGATACGTTTCTCAGGAACCCGACAAAGAAGGCTTCCTGACCCGAAAGATGAGATCTAAATATTCAGTTAAATATTACAACAAAATTAAAAAACCAACGACGGAAGTTTCTTGGCTAAAAAGTACGTTGTTTTACTCTGAAAACGACAAACGATTAACATTCTTTCCCGTAGTTCATTCAGTCGACACAAGGTGATCACGTGCACCTTATGGTTGCCTAGCAAGTGATCAATTTCTTCCTTTTCACAAAACTTCCGTTTAGTTAGAGACTGCAGATCGATTGTCATTCATCTTTCGATGAGAATTCGATTCAGAGTTATATATATAAACTATGTTATTTTTTTTCTTCAGCTTCAAATGCAAAGCCAAACAATGTTTTGACCTGGCATCAGGTTAGACTAACAAGAAGAGGAATTATGAAGCGGAAACAACACCTTCAATCCTTTCTTAGCGTGTGCAATAAACGTTTGCTTAGTGCAACTGCAGGCAACAGCTGAAATTTCCTAGTAAATTTCATGGTCATTTTTGTTGCGATCTCGGTATTTGATGTTTTCAATTGCCAGATTTCTCAAAAACTAAGTCATTTAGGAAGCTTACTTGATATCATCGATAATAGTTCACCAAAGGGTTTCTCCCGACAAAATATGAAGAAATCCGATATTTCACTTTAATTTGTCTGCGAATTCTCGATATTTACAGTTAGCTGCTCTTAAATGCCTTCGCAAGAGTGGCGTATTGAAGAGGAATATCGCACGGAATGGTTAGTGATCATAACATGAATTCCATTGCCACAGAGAGAGAACTCGTGGCAAAACTAAATGAGTCAAAAATTCGCGAGAGGACTGGCAATCAAGGAGTCAACTGGGTTTTTAAAACTCCTTTAGCACCCCATTTTGTTGAAGGGCATGAGATAATGATCAAAGCGGCTAAGAAAGCGGACGAGCAGCTAATGATTACTTTTATTGGGGCAGAATCTCTTAGAAACTCCAGACCGATAACGTACCAGACCGCCAATGCAAATGATGATACCCCCTACACCTAACCATTTCCTACACTGCCAATTAGGTAGCAAATTTGCGCCCGATTCCGTAGACGAGTGGACGAGACGGCAGTGGTGTAGTGAGGATTGTTTGACACATGATGGCGAATCTGAGTGGCGATTTTGGCAAATTCTTGTCAACTCGCCAAATGTATGTAAATTAGTTCAGTACGTGGTGGCCAGCCTGTTGGCAAATCTGGCGAATTAGTATGGGAGCATCTATTATCTCGTGGAAATTGTCTGATGAGAGAAAGCCGCCTTTCTAAATGTGTTCCCTAAGGAACATGTGAAATGTTGTCGGCAATTTTGTAACTTGCACCGACGGCTTTTACGGGAGGTTAAAAGTGTTACCCTCAGAGTTCAACATGGAAACGAAGCTTGACCTTCAACTGCTTTGTTACCATCGTCAATGGTGGCGAATTTTCCACAAGAATTGTCATCCTTTAATTGGGGTCTATCTGACACGCAACAGTAATAGAACGGATACCGTGACCACGCTAACGTGAAAACGAGGCTGGAACACGTAATGCCTTGTAGCAATTGGTTATGACGACAGATTGTCCCAATCAGCCAAAAGCAATTTTATCACAACTCCCTGACAAATATAAAAAGGTATCCTATTCATCTCCCTCGTCTTCCTCCTCCTCCTCCTCCTCTTCATCATCATCAACATTATCAACATCAGATGACTCATGGTCATCATCATCGGCATCATTATCACAGCTTCCATTATGTTCAGCACCATTGCAGCTGCAAACATCGGTACATTTAGGTCCCACTTGTATTTCGCGACTTTGACATCTATTAGGGGAACAGAGCAGCTTGGGGTAATCCCTGTACAGCAACCCATAGAGATATGGTGTATAAACGTACAGCTGTACCTTGAAAGAAACCATTAGCAGGCTGATACAAAATGGTTGCTGCATGCTGTTGATGGTACAAACTCGGTGGCCACTACTATCAACATCATGTAACCTGACAACGACATGCACGAGTAGTGTCCCTCAGGCAATTCCCAGAAATAATAATAGCTTTATTAATTAATCCATCGTTAAATTTAAAAAAAACTATGAATTTCCGATAATAAAATTAAAACATGAAAAATATAAGAGGTAATGTACTGTTTCAAGTGAAGCTATGATCGTCGCAGTTACGAAAGCATATTTTGCAATTGCGTAAAGAAGCCCGAAAAGTTCAGGACTTCAACGGGGTTTGAACCCGTGACCTCGCGATACCGGTGCGACGCCACTGACGTTAGGAACTGGTCATTTATGGATTCCAAAGTTCCCATGAGGAATGAATCAACGATGATATATCATTTCATCGTTGATTCATTCCTCACGGAAACATTGGAACCCACAAATGACCAGCAACCAAAATTAGAAATGAGTACAAATTTCGAATTAAAGAAGAACAACAAGGGTGGACCCCTCCCCCCCCCCCCCCCTCCTTTTTTTTGTCAAGGCTTCGTTTTTCTTGTGTAAGCGTGTGTTGGATGTTACTTCGAGCTTTTTTACTTAAATATATTGTCTTTACTAAACATTGTTAATAAGAAAATTAATCGAACGTCGTTCGAGTTAACGGCCCTTACAAACTGGCTTCGAACCGGTTACAGGCGTCGCATTTAATTTCGCAAAAAGACGAGGTAGGCTGGATACGAATGTCTGTTCTACAGTGTGTCTTACAAACAGTTGTACCAGTGTAGGTAAGCTTTTGTAAAGGAGCATTAATTGCCAAAAGAACGATCCCATTGACACTTGTAAACCAAGTGAGTAGTAACTGTAGTTACATTTTATCGCCTTGCTGATTGTAAGAAATTTTCTACGCAAGTTACAATATAAGCAATTTTAGATCTATTTTGCTTTTAGCCGCACTGTGCTACAGAATCCAGGTTATTCGGTTCTGCAAACTGTCTACTTGAGTTTTAGTCAAAAAGCAAAGTGAACGAAGAAAATATTAAAGGCCCATCTTCAACCGACAGGCTTTTTAACCGTTGTTTTTGTTTTTGGAAATTCGCATTGCTTATTGTAGCGATCTGATTGGGTGAATTTGAGCTTTGACGGGATTTTCATATATGAAAATTGTTCCATGGCACGCATTGCCTGTTGGTTGAAAGTGGGCCTTTAAAGCAATCAATGCAGCGGCTGCAACTGCACATGTGTCTTAACTCAGCAAGTAACAATTAAACTTAGAGATTTAGTCTTGCTTTAAGTAGAAATTTACTTCAACTGCATGTCCATGGAAGTGATCTACTTAACTTTACGGAAATAAGAAAGCCCACGCAAGTCATTGTTTCTTTGGCAGCCCGAGAAGACAATTAATCACATGTAGTTATGAATTTTCTTATGATTGTTCTGTCCATGGGACGCATTTTCTTTGTTGAAATTGTTGTTCTAAATCGTCTTAGAACCTGTGTTCGAAGACTACATTTTTAGTCGAAGATGACCAAATCTCCCAGAATGCATGCAGTAAATATCCGTCTCAAACAAACTGGAATTGATAATTTTTCAGGGAAACAATGTTGCCGCCTTTGGCGGGAGGTTGTGCTCTCGCCGCGATTGCTTCGGCCCCTGCTAGCATCATAAAGTATTAATTACTTCTTTGACCGCAATCACACCTGTATTTTATTAAATATTTTAGCATTACATCTTCAGTATGGAATCCAGACATTTGATCAATTTAAGCGTTCAGAATACACTAGATGGCATCTCAGAGAACGTCAGTGTCAAAAATTTTCCATGTGGAGAATGTCCCAAACCTCCCTAGAAAAGTGCGCCGTTCGCAGTCATTATGAGCGCAATCGCACCCATATTGCCACTGTAATACTATATCTCGAGGCCCCCTCTATCACAAAAGCCTCCGTCCGTCCCTGAACAATGCAATCAACCCATTTTAGTTAAAATTCCGTTTCGTTGTCAGCATTTGCGAATCACGGTTGTATTCGATTCTTTTTAGACAAGAGCATTAAAATCAATTCCAATTGTCCTAAAATGGTGTCCATGAAGGACTCAGCGTGTGGATTTACTAGTTCTATGAGAAACAGGAAAAATCAAAAACAAAATTTAGGACCAAATGCAGTTTAAAGACATGCATTGTTTTATCGAGCTCTGATAAAGAAGGTTCACTGTATTGTGATCATTAAAAAAAAGGAAGTGTTCTCCCGTGGAAACAGGAATTATCAGAGTTTTATAATATCCTGATAGTTCTAAAAGGGGAGGACTCTTAAAAACTATAAAAAATTTTTGTACTGGTATTCCTGAAACTTTTAACTCTCATCTCTATAAAAATTAAAATTTGAATTGTTTCCGGGATTTTCCGAGGTTAAAATATCTTTAAAACCAACGTTTCCACCAGTCTTACTGGTCTTCTTCAGGTTGTTTAAAAAATGTTATCAATATGGCGGATCGTTTTTAGTAGTTCCGCTTGGTTATCATGACCCATACACGACGTGTAAATTATGTCAAATTGCGCGGGAAATACAGTCTGAGGCCTGTCAAGTATTTTTACCCTTGCCATAATATTTACTAAATGTATGTAAATTAGTTCAGTACGCGGTAGCTAGCCAGTCGACAAATCTTGCAAATTAGTATGGGAGCATCTGTAATCCCGTGGGAATTGTCTGATGAAAGAAAGCCGCCTATCTAAATGTGTTAAGGGGGCCCAAAGGAACATGTGAAATGTTGTCGGCAATTTTGTAACTTCCACCGACGGCTTCTACGGGAGGTTAAAAGTGTGACACTTAGAGTTCAACATGGAAACGAGGCTTGACCTTCAACTGCTTTGTTACCATCGTCAATGGTGGCGAATTTTCCGCAAAAATTGTCATCCTTTTAATTGGGGTCTATCTGACACGCAACAGTAATAGAACGGATACCGTGACCACGCTAACGTGAAAACGAGGCTGGAACACGTAATGCCTTGTAGCAATTGGTTATGACGACAGATTGTCCTAATCAGCAAAAAGCAATTTTATCACAACTCCCTGACAAATATAAAAAGGTATCCTATTCATCTCCCTCGTCTTTCTCCTCCTCCTCCTCCTCCTCCTCTTCATCATCATCGTTGTCGTCATGATCATCATCAACATTATCAACATCTGATGACTCACGGTCATCATCATTGGCATCATTATCACAGCTTCCATCATGTTCAGCACCATTGCAGCTGCAAACATCGGTACATTTAGGTCCCACTTCGCGACTTTGACATCTATTAGGGGAACAGAGCAGCTTGGGGCAATCCCTGAACAGCAACCCATAGAGATATGGTGTATAAACGTACAGCTGTACCTTGAGAGAAACCATTAGCAGGCTGATACAAAATGGTTGCTGCATGCTGTTGATGGTACAAACTCGGGGGCCACTACTACCAACATCATGAAACCTGACAACGACATGCACGAGTAGTGTCCCTTAGGCAATTCCCAGAAATAATAATAGCTTTATTAATTAATCCATCATTAATTTAAAAAAAAAACCATGAATTTACGATAATAAAATTAAAACATGAAACATATAAGAGGTAATGTACGGTTTCAAGTGAAGCTATCATTCTCGCAGTTATGAACGCAATTTTTGCAATTGCGTAAAGAAGCCCGAAAAGTTCAGGACTACAACGAGGTTTGAACCCGTGACCTCGCGATACCGGTGCGACGCCACTGACGTTAGGAACTGGTCATTTGTGGGTTCCAATGTTCCCGTGAGGAATGAATCAACGATGATATATCACTTCATCGTTGATTCATTCCTCACGGAAACATTTGAAACCACAAATGACCAGCTCCCAAAATTAGAAAAGAGTACAAATTTCGAATTAAAGAAGAAGAACAACAAGGGCGGACCATCCCCCCCCCCCTTTTTTTTTTTTGTCAAGGCTTTGTTTTTCTTTTGTAAACGTGTGTTGCTTGGTTATCATGACCCATACACGACGTGTAAATTATGTCAAATTGCGCGGGAAATACAGTCTGAGGCCTGTCAAGTATTTTTACCCTTGCCATAATATTTACTATTTACAGCGGTCTTACTCAAGCGAGTATAAGAGGTATCGCCTTCATGAATTTATTACCATTTCGATAGAAGCTTCTTGACCTCAATATGGTTGAACCTGCTACTGAGGCCCAACCTCAAGTTCCTCGCGCTCCTGAAGCCAACGTTGTTAGAGACATTGTAGTGGACCCAGGTGCGGCTGCCTGGTGCAAGATGTAATGTAATGTCCATTCATCTGTTCCTTTTCCGTCTCTTTTCGGTCGCACGTAGCTGTCGGTTTTGGCATTTTGTCCTCCCTCGTGCCCATGTTAGTCTTTGCTACATTTATAAATTTCATTATAGTTTTCCCTGCATGAGAAGGTTTTGGCTTTTTTTTTGTTACCTCATGGTCGATGTTATCTGCTGCTAAAATTATTAAATTCATTTTGCGTAGCACGTTTTGCTCGAGTTTTTCCGGCATGAGAAGGTTTTGGCTATTTTGTTACCTCATGGCCGGTGTTATCCGAAGCTACATTTATTAAAATTCATTCTGTAGCACGTTCTGCTCGAGTTTTTTCCCGGTATTAGAAGGTTTTGGCATTTTCTGTTACCTCATGGCCGATGTTATTTGTTGCTACATTTATTAGAATTCATTTTGCGTAGCACGTTTATGCTCGAGTTTTCCCGGCATGAGAAGGTTTTGGCTTGGCCGATCTTATCCTTTGCTACATATATTGAAATTCATTCTGTGTAGCATGTTTTGCGTTGTAAGATTTTGTCATTTTCTATTACTTCATGGCCGATGTTATTATGGTTGTTGTTACATTTATGTAAATTTTATTCCGTGTAGCATGCTTTGCTCGAGTTTTCCCGGCATGAGAAGGTTTTGGCATTATTTCTCACCTCAGGGCCGATGTTATTATAGTTGCTGTTACTTATTTAAATTATTTGTCTCCTAGCCTGACCCTGTGCGGCTCCTTCGCCAGCGTATCGAGCAGTTGGAGAGTATGCAGAAAGGTACTGACATTGACGTGCAGTTGGAGCGCCTTTCCGCGTACGGCTTGCGGAACTTGGTGGATTTCGATAAATATACCGCCCTTTCTATGGCTGAGTCTTTGGCGAGTGATGCAAAGCAGAATAGTCATCCCAAGGCCTCCTTCCTCTCCATGGCTTTTCAGACGATGCGTGGCTATTTGGATAAGGATCCTAAACAGTTCCGAGCGTACTTCCTCGCCCTCTTTGCAGAGAAAGAGTACACTCAGGTGCTCGATCGTTTCTCCAAAGTAGATAAGTCTCTTCGTGGGGATCGTACTAGCTCTCAGTTTCCTCCAGGTCGCTCTTCCAGGAGGCCTCTCAGATCCAGTGCTATTATATGCGATTTCTGTGGTATTCCAGGCCACACTTCGTTTAGGTGCTTTCGCCGTATGTCTATCCAGCGTGCCGGTAGGGGTCGCTTTTCCCCTTATTCTAGGGCTCTGCGTGGCCGCGCTAGTATTCAGTAGTTTTCCTGGCTTGCCTTGTATTACTTTAGCTTGCTTGTGTTAGGCATTAAAGTACATTTTGTTATCAGACTTTTTTTGTTATTTTTTCCTCTCCCTCCTTGGATGGCAGTTTTGAAAGGGAATCAATCTCCTTTCTCAGTTTTTGAGGCCAGAGCTGTCATCCCCAGAGCCACTTCCTCTTATAATTTTTCCATCTCCTTTTCTTTTAGCCCCCTTTCAAACGTTTTAAGGGTATCTCTCCAGCCACCCCAGCATGGGAATTTACTGCCGATTTCAACCCTACAAATGTGGCCAGACCGTCAATACGTTGGGTTCGATTTGATGGCTCTCCTCTCGAGGTGGCTCAGGGGATGGCAGTAGAAAACCTCCCCATTTCCCCTCAGTTTGTCCTAGATGTTATTAGCGGCCATACCCGTGCGGAAGCCTCTATGCTTGCCTTCAGGGATCCTAATACCTTTGTTGCTGGTAACATCCATGCCTGTTTTCCTGCGTGGGAAAGCATCGCAAAGATTGCTCCTTTCAAGCTCACGCCGAACATTCTACGCTGGATCCAAGACTGTGTTGATGTACGAGAGTTTTTTCATTCTTTTGAGGGACAGTATAAGGGGGAAGGTTTTAATTCTGTTTTACCCCCTTGTCGGATCTTCCCTAACGCCATTTCATGTAAACCTTTTGCGCAGTTCATTTCTGAAACTGTTGTTGACCGTTTGTCATCTGGGGCTATCTCCCTATGGGGTAAGGTGGGTGACGTCCCATTGAACCCTCTAAACCCCGTCTGTGTAATGATAACCGATTTCTTAATCTATGGACTAGGGACGTGCCTTTTAAGCTAGACTCCCTTGCGGGGCTCCCCGCTACGTTTTCCCTTCTTCGTTTCAGTCTGTTTGCGATGATAAGTCGGGTTATGATCATGTCCTCCTCTCTCCAGAAAGCCGCCCGTCTTTTGGTTTTGAATGGGGTGGCTTGTATTTTACCAGTAACACCATTCCTTTTGGGTGGAAAGCATCTGCCTACGTTTACCACTATCCGCCTCATTGCCCCTCATCATTTTCGTTCCCTCCGTATACCTTCGGCCCCTGGCTACGACTCCCTCTCGTCGCACCTGGACAAATCTTTAGCTCGTGCCAATTCGGCTATTTTTCTGGTCTGTTTTACTCTTATTAATTTGGGTTATTTTCTTGGTATCAGCAAATCAATCCTCATCCCAAGGCAGATTATCTCCTTCCTTGGCTTTTTGGTTGACTCTGTTCGCCAATCCTTTTTGCTTATTGAGGAGAAAAAGCAGAAATTCCTTTCCCTTTTGCGTCTTGTTCTTGCCTCCGATGCTACTGATGTAAAGACACTTCAGCGTTTATCGGGCAAGTGTATATCGTTTTCTTTGGCAATTCCGGGAACTCGTCTTTTTCTCAACGAGATGTATAATGTTATTGGGAAAGGTCTGCGTTATGGTTCGTCTAAGGTTATTCCAATATCCGGTCCACTTAGGGAGGAGCTTCAGCAATGGTTATTCCGCGAGGCTTGGTCCGGTTGTCTTCCTTGGCGCCAAGAGGCCCATTGTCAAGTCAAGCTATGCACAGACGCGTCTTCGTTTGCATGGGGCTGTGTTTTTGGTCCTGATACTATTGCGGCTTTTATTCGTAATTTCTGGCCTGTAGATCAGCACCATCTCCATATCAATGTTAAGGAGACCTTAGCCCTTGCAAATGCCTTAGATGCCTTTTCGTCGTCTTCTTGTGACAGTTGGGTGGTCGTTTCCACCGATAGCAAAGTTCTCATTGCGTCCTGGCGTCGCCAGGGCTCAAAATCGCGCGATCTTGCTGATGTCTTTAAGCGGATTTTTGGGATTGTCTTCACTTATAACATTCATCTTAATCTCTTTTACATTTCTTTTGCTGATAATCCTGCGGACACCCCATCCCGTGTTTTTCCCTTGAAGGATTCTAAGCTTTCTCCTTCTGCCTGGGTTCAGGTGCAAGCTGAATTTGGTAGCCGATCTGGCCACTCCGTGGATTTGATGGCTCTGCCTTCCAATCTGCAGTGTGCATTGGATGGTTCCCCCCTTCCTTTCTTTTTCCCATATCCCCTTCCTGGCTCTTCTGGGGTCAATCTGTTTGCCCAGCGTCCTGATAATCATGGTTGCCTGT
>NC_090895.1:48475259-48482759 GCF_036669925.1 Montipora capricornis | reverse complement strand
TTTCATCATCATCGTCTTCATGATCATCATCAACATTATCACATCAGATAACTCATCATCATCGTCGTCATGATCATCATCAATATCAGATGACTCATGGTCATCATCATCGGCATTATTATCACAGCTTCCATTATCTTCAGCACAATTGCAGCTGCAGACATCAGTACATTTAAGTCCCACTTTGCGACATTGACATCTGCTAGTGGAATAGAGCAGCTTGGCGCAATCCCTGTACAGCAACTCGTACGTAGAGATATTGTGTATAAACGTACAGCTGTACGCTGAGAGAAACCATTAGGAGGCTGATACAAAATTGTTGCTGTATGCTGTTGATGTTACAAACTCGGGAGCCACTACTATCAACTTCATCTAACCTGACAACGACATACACGAGCAGTGTCCCTCAGGCAATTCCCAGAAATAATAATAGCTTTATGAATTAATCCATAATTAAATTAAAAAAGACGGTGAATTTACGACAATATAATTAAAACATGAGAAATATTAGAGGTAATGTAGGATTTCGCAGAATAAAAACTCACGAGAACATCATCTGTAGTTTAGAATGCGACTTGGCCTTAGCCAATCAGTCTTAGAATGTGGTATCTTAAGACTTAACGCACTCGAGTAGAGGCTTTTAATCGTTGACATTGATATCAGTGCGTAATTGAGATGGTTCTTTTCACTTATAAAAGTCTCTCGAGTTCGCACCTAGAAGCTGCATCACTGTGCTCTTTAAGCGGGGTTAGGAAGGTTAGCGTTCATAATGCCAATTCGTGAAAGGCTCGCCGGGTTCTTCACAAGCTCCAGATATTCAACGAGGTGTTTGGGGATACCACCCCACACCGAAGATGCATACTCTAACACTATTAGAACACATTCTAAGTTGTGACTAGGAAGAGGAAGCATTATAGAAAGGTGCATCTCAAAAGTACATTCGAAAGACTGCGGCACTTCCTGGATTCCATGCATCCCTAACCCAAAATGAACCAAAATGACGGACTAAAATAACACTTAGTGTTAATCCTAGAAGGTTAATATTCAAATGCACTTCAATTTTTGACCTGAAACGTTCATTACTGTAAAGACTTCATTTAACTCAGCTGTGTGAGTCACTTGATAACTAAGTCACACAATTCTTTGTTGAGAGGTGAGGTGAAAAGCCATGTCATATTTTGTACATTTAGGGCAATATACGTACAGCTCAGATAGATGTGTGAGTCCTGAAGAAACGTTTTCTGGGAGTTGAGTTATTTTGTTCTTATCAAGATATCTAAAAATAAATAAAAAATCAGAAATGAGTACAAAATTCAAATTCAACAAGAAAAATGCAATCAATCCCATTTGAGTTTAGTTGCCTTTTCGTTCTCAGCATTTGTGGATCACGGCTGTATTCGATTCTATTTAAACAAAAGCAGCAAAATTATTTCCAACGACTCAGAGGGTTGAAATCACGGAAAAAATGGATAACAGTGAATTTGCTACTTCTATGGGAAACAATAGGAAAAATAAATCTAGGATTTTAATGACCAAATGAAGTTTAAAGACATGTATTGTTTTATCGAGCTTTGATAAAGAAGGTTCACTGTATTGAGATCATATAAAAGGAAGTGTTCTTGCATGGAAACAGGAATTAACAGTGCCATATTATCCTCATAGTTCCAAAAGTGAAGGACTTTTATGCATCGGTCAATTCCACTCTTTCACCTCTCATCTCTATAAAAATTAAAATTTGAATTGTGTCCGGGATTTTCCGAGGTTAAAATATCTTACAAACCGACGTTTCGACCAGTTTTACTGGTCTTCTTCAGGTTGTTTACAAAAATGTTATCAATATGGCGCATCGTTCTTACTCGTTTCGCTTGGTGAGCGCACATGACGTATCATGACCATTACACGACCTGTAAATGATGTCAAATTGCGCGGAGTACAGTCTTTTCCCTTCATTTCCCGTGCAGTTTGACATCATTTACACGTCGTGTAATGGTCATGATACGTCATGTGCAGTCACCACGCTGAACGACTAAAAATGATCCGCCATAACATAGTTAATAGAGGAGAATGGTTATGAAACCCGATACATTTCTTTGTTGTAGGTTTTTGTTCTCTTTTTTGCCCTTGACCGTGCACAAAACACAATAGTTGTTTGCTCCGTACTGAGGAACTAACCAATAGAAATGTGTTGGTTACGTAATTCATGCATAGTGTATGAGCGCAAAACAAAAGATTGTGCACGGTCGTGGACTTTCCAACCTAAATCTTGGCATCTTTGTTTGCTCCTTTGATGTTTGGCGAGCTTCCAAACCATTCCCCTCTATTAACTGTGGCCATAATGATAGCATTATTTAAACAACCTGAAGAAGACGAGTAAAACTGGTCGAAACGTCGGATTTAAAGATATTTTAACCTCGGAAATTTCCGGAAGCAATTCAAATTTTAATTTTAAGTACCTAGTATATAAATAGTTACCATTTCGTTGGCGATATTGTCATTTCAATAACTCAAAAATTAATGTGTGTCAGCGTCAATCAATATAATTGTTTTATTTCCTCCTTCTTTAGAAAATGGGAACCTAGCTAAGATCAAATGAATGGTTTTACAAAAAGAACCAAAGTAACAGACTGGGATAACATTTAGTATTAATCTTAGAAGGCAAAGGCTTAAATGCACTTTAATTTTTGACCTGAAAGGGTTAATTACTGTCAAGACTTTATTTAACTTAGCTGTGTGAGTCACTTTGTAACAGAGTCACACAGTTATTTGTCGAGTTGAGAGGCGCAAAGCTGTATCATATTTTGAAAGTCTATTTAGGGGAATATATTTACAGCGCAGATAGATGTGTGAATCCTGAGAAAGCGCTTTCTGGGAATTTAGTTATTTCATTCTCCCTGAGATATCTGGGAATAAAAAAAATATAAATAAGTACTAAATTTAAATTAAAGAAGAACAATGCAATTAACGCCATTTAATTTTAATTGCCGTTTCGTTCTTAGCATTCCCGGATCATCGTTGTACTCATTTCTAATTGGACAAGAGCAGTAAAATTAATCCCAATTGTCTTAAAATGAATATGTGATCGACTCAAAGCCATGAAATCACTGTGACGACTTTATTTAAATCAGCTGTGTAAGTCACCTTATAACTAAGTCACACAAGTATAGTGGAGAAGCGCAAAGCCGTGTCATATTTTGTATATCTGGTGCAAAATACGTACAGCTCAGATAGATGTGTGAGTCCTGAGAAAACGTTTTCTGGGAGTTGAGTTATTTTGTTCTTATCAAGATATCTAAAAATAAAAATAAAAAAACAGAAATGAGTACAAAATTCGAATTAAACAAGAAAAATGCAATCAATCCCATTTCAGTTTAGTTGCCGTTTCGTTCCCAGCATTTGCGGATCACGGTTGTATTCGATTCTATTTAAACAAGAGCAGTAAAATTAATCCCAATTTTCCTAAAAGGAGTCCGTGAACGACTCAGAGGGTTCAAATCAAGGAAAGAATGGATAACAGTGAATTTGCTACTTCTATGGGAAACAATTGGCCGTTCCGAAATTCAGCAGGGAACTGGGGCGAGTTTCAAATTTTAACTAATCGATGAACTGACACCACCACATGAAAGATCATGTTAAGATTGGTCATTTGACCAAGTATGATGCTTTATGAGTGAACGGAGACCAAGTTATGACCCTTGAAATACGGTTTAAAATCCATACAAAGGTCTGTAATTTTGACAAAGCGTCCCCCAAAACCATATAAACACTAATTTTTTTTTATCAGTTTAGTGACAACTGTAAAATCCCGACATGTACCTACCATTTGAAAGAAGCTGCGATGAAAATCGCTATGTTTGCCCATTTTAAAGAGTATCACGGAAATCATAAAAATTTTAAGAGTTTATATGGTTTTGGGGGACGCTGTGTCAAAATTAAGAGACGCCTGTATGGATTTTGAACCATGTTTCAAGGTCCATAACTAGGTCTCTGTTCACCCTAAAAGCACCATACTTGGCCAAATGACCAATCTCAACATGATCTTTCATGTGGTAGTGTCAGTTTATCGATTAGTTAAAATTTGGAACTCGCCCCAGTTCCCTGCTGAATTTCGGAACGGCTAATAGGAAAGATCAAAACAAAATTTAGGATCTTAATGACCAAATGCAGTTTAAAGACATGCATTGTTTTATCGAGCTTTGCGAAAGAAGGTTCACTGTGTTGTGATCATAAAAAAAGAAAGTGTTCTTGCATGGAAACAGGAATTAACAGAGTTTCATAATATCCTGATAGTTTTAAAAGTAGAAGACTTTTAGAACTATAAACCAATTTTATGTACTCGTATTTCTGAAACTTTCACCTCTCATCTCTATAAAAATTGAGGCCTGTCAAGTATCTTTACTTTTACGATAATTCACTGTCTACTTCAATCTTTTTTCCTTCATTTCTCTAGTTTTAGAGATATTCACTTTGTGTGTAACAAATTGCATTTCACTGGAAATGAAATGTATTCTTAGAGAACAGAACGCAGAGGCGGTTGTCTGAGTAGAATCGTAGTTTTCGATGATAATACATTAAATTATGTTAGTTTTTTAGAATGTTGGACGTTAAGTGGGGCCCACATTCCGTGGACAGGTTCGCCTGCTGTTATAACAACAAGCTTGCTCGTTTTAACTGCAGGCTTTATCAGCCTGGAACAGAAGCGGTTGACGCATTTACTTCAGATTGGAAACACGAGAACAATTGGCTATTGCCCCCGGTTTCCCTAATTGTACGAGTTATTAATCATTTGAAACTATGTAAGGCTGAAGAATCAATTGTTTTTCCAGTGTGGAAGTCTTTTTAAGTTAGGCATGCAACTGTAAAAGCGTAATAGATTAAAAAAATAAGCGCCTACTACTACAATCAGGGGCAGAAACACGCGAAGAAAGGCTATGCAACTGCCCACTCGACAACCAGTGTCTCGCAAAGGGCACTGTGTACAAGGCCTGTGTCGAATCTAGCGAGGGGACTGAGCACTATGTAGGGCATACGGACACGGACTTTAAGGCGAGGTTCGCCAACCATAAGCAATCTTTTAGGACAGAAAAATACAGTAATCAAACTGAGCTAAGCAAATGTGTATGGCGCTTAAATAAAGAAAAAACAGAGTATAAGATCACTTGGAAAATTCTAGGCAGAGCACGTGCGTATTCTAACACTACTAAAAGATGTAACTTATGCACACTTAAGAAATATTACATAATTTGCCACCCCGCGGAGCACGCCACACTTAACAAAAGGTCAGAGTTAGTAAGCAGCTGTTGGCATGCAAGTAAGTTTTTACTAAATAACGTGTAATTAAGAACTGGACACTGTGCAAGCAAGTGTGAAAAATTAAACGCATAAATAACGCGTTTATGTAGATAGAATTATAAGATCCCGAAGAGGGGGAGCGCCATGCTCCTACGAAACATGCTTGTAGATCTGTAATGAAAAAGTAGTCCACTCTTCTCTCTCTATATATAACCAGCTCCAACTCCTTTGTCTTTGAGCGCTCTCTGGGGGCTAATATGCAGACAGTACTGTTTCGGCCTTCTGGGCCTCATCAGTGCAGTGCTGATGTCTACGACGGTGGTTAAGCTTATAAAGCCACCCCAAATGTCCCACACATATGGTACATCTAAGCCATGCCAGAGTGCTCAAACTAGCGAGCTAGTGAGCATGCGCAATTGCATAATGTTCCTTATACTAATCAGTAAGTAATGTTTGCAACAAGAGCGGCAGTGTTGTATATAATGTTTACAACATGAGCGGCAGTGTTGTATGGGGCTTTACAATCTCGAGCCAAAGGCGAGAGATTGTAGGGGCCCAACTTGTGAAATGAATACTTTGTGGCAGTATCGCCGATGTGTTAGAAAAGCATGCATGCAACAAAGTTGCATTGGCGTGTGCTTTCAAGAGAAATCATGCAGGTATTGTCTTGCGTTCTACTGAATGTTTGTACTGAGGTTGTCGTCGGATACTGAATATTTATCTCATTTTCGGGCAATGATTTCCTTAAATTGACATACACATTTTCAGTGGAACACTTGGATTTTAAAGCTAAAGTTTTAGTGATCCTTGTGCCCAACCAGTAGATTTACTGATCTCTTTCAACCTCGGAAGACTTAACTGCAGAATACCTTGCCACCTTGAAGCTAAAACCTAAATTATGTGGATACGCGGATGCGCAGATACGCATTGGAAACACCGAGCTTAGCGGATACGCGGATAAGCACTCGTTTTCCTGGTTCTCAGTATTTCTCCTTTCTGACGCGTCAAACAAAAAGAGCGAAGGAGATTGGTGTGTATGTATTTCTTGTTCATAAAGCATGATGATCGAGTGAAAAACAATGATGTATCTTAACGCACGATTAATCTCCTTGCTGATATGTATTTCTCGTTCTTAAAGCGCGACGATCGAGTCATTTTACAGTTCGGTTATTTAATTAACCACACTTTTCTCGGAATAGCACTCGATTCCTGATTAAGCCTAAGCTCTCGTTTCAGTGATTTTAGTTTTTCATTTACGGCACCGTTATCTACACTTTTTACGAGATCGTGTGAAGAATATACGCCAAAATAAAACTGAACTGTACAAATTACTGTGCAATATACCTCTTCTTTAAACGTGGCGTCAACAACGTGCCTCGTTCTAGCTTTCATTGTACGGTTCGGTTAACTACAATTTTCTTGAAGTAGCAGTCGATTCCTGATTTAGCCTAAGCGCTGGTTTTAGTGATGAGGACCATGCAATACTGTGACATTATAGCCTTCATTTTACGGTTTGGTCAACGGATCAATGCTTCCTTGTGGGAATAGCACT
The DNA here is from genome assembly GCF_036669925.1 of Montipora capricornis. Classification (NCBI taxonomy): domain Eukaryota; kingdom Metazoa; phylum Cnidaria; class Anthozoa; order Scleractinia; family Acroporidae; genus Montipora; species Montipora capricornis. The sequence goes on along the minus strand of NC_090895.1, from coordinate 48,475,918 downwards.
CGAAATCGAGTACAACGAGAACGTGCATAAAAGCAATATATAAATTAAATATGAGCAAAATAAAGCAACCATGTCAATCAGCATTTAGTAGTATTTATTAGTAATGACTGAAAAGGGAATTCTTAAAAAGTTTTTTAGAATGCCTAGAGCGGATGGAAAGGGGAAGATCATTCCAAAAATAACTTCATTACTTCTCATTTCCCACTTAGGCCTAATCACTGAAACAGTGCTTAGGCTTAATCAGGAATCGAGTGCTGATTGACATGGTTGCTTTATTTTGCTCATATTTAATTTATATATTGCTTTTATGCATGTGTGTGTGTGTACTGTGTGTTTTATTCTTTTGTATCCACTTAATTAATTAGGTAATTTTTATATGATTCCAACTGTTAGGGCAAGGTATTAGTTTAACTATTTTTTCCCCTTTTCTCATTAAGTCTTCATTATACTTCTCTGTAAACCTGTTTATGTTTTAGAGAATAAACCGTCTGTCTGTCTGTCAAAAAAAAGTAATATGAATTGTGTTCATAAAAAGAACACGTGGTTGTATACTTTGTTACAACCATTAGTGATTGTATATAATTTATTTAATTATTGTATTAGTTCATTCATCAATCCCAGCTTCTCCTTGCTACCCTTTCAAACCCTCTTCGTGCTTT
>NC_090895.1:48467759-48470259 GCF_036669925.1 Montipora capricornis | reverse complement strand
AGTGTCGTTAACGCTTTGCAGATGTCCACAATGTGCTTAAGTACAGTACAAAATTAAAATCACAAACGCAAAAAAACATGATCGTTTTGAAGATATGCCTCACTCTTCAGCTAGAAATCCCTCTTCAATTAGCTTGTTCTTTAGCCATGTGATGGAGAATGAATCGCCTTCAAGGGATTTCCAGGCCATAACCTCCACCTCTGTTAACTCGCTTGCCCTTTACCATAACGTTTTTGCTTTGTTTGTAGGCCGTTTAAAATTTGGTTAGCCACAATGCCATCAACTTAGGTATATGTCTAATCACTTCATAATCGTCCATCATTTCATTAGAGTGAGAATCTGGTTTCGACGCGGTTTTGCCACGTCCAGATCTTGTAACCCTTGGTGTAACACTAGATTTCCGTAATTTTGGGTGAACAATTGCCACAGTATTCGAGTCGGCTTCCTTATTTTTCGGCTCTGGTTTCAATGCCTACATCTCCTCGACTTTTGGCTCCCATAAACTCAAGTATGCATGGTACCCACGGTGAGCCACATCAGATTATGAGTCAACAGTGGGTTCAGTCGGAGTTTTACAAAACGTCCGCCAATAATTTGGCTGTCAAAAAGGCGAGATATGTCTAAAGCCGCTCCAATAGCTATCAATGCCCGCAAAATGGACAGTTAACGACTTGCTCTGCAAACAAAAGTTTCAAGTACCGAAGCGCCAGACGTACATGTCCGACTTTTTTCAGGCTTCGTAATGCCTACCTTAGCTTGAACAGTTTTTTGTCTATTGTGCTACTTTTAAGTAGAGACATTTCCGTTATTTATATACATTGAACAACTATGTAATGACGGAATCAGATATTTTGTTGTGAACTGTTAATCATAGAAATACAGTACAGTAACTGTATACCGTAGAAGATTAGACAATAGAGAGCTTTAGACTCTAGGACAAGGACGACTACAAGAAGTAAAATTATGTGCGTAGAAAAACACTGAGCGCGCGGACACCAGCGTCATTTTGGTGGGAAAAACGTGATACCGTCGTTATTTTAGTACGAGGTTTTGCAAAAATGTCGTCGTGTCAAAACAAGTCAAAACGCGTTCCAAACTAGTTTGTGGCATTACATTTTAGAGAAATTCGGTGCAGAAAAACCATAACGCACTGAGGAATTTTACCAATCCAAGCAAAGTTGGGTGTTCCATCTGAGAAAAATAAGGTCTCCGTCACAGTTCACAACTACGTCAAAAATCACCATTTTATTCTTCCACTGAGCAAGCCTAACTATATAAGAACACAGTTTAGTATTTTAAAAAAGACGTTCCGAATTTCGGATACCCTTTACACTTATCAATGCAAAAAATGTCATTACCAACTTACATTGAAATTTCCTCCGAATTTTGGACCCCTTAACTCTTATCTGACAAAAAACGATGCTTACTACCTAACTTAAAGAAATGCCTTCCGAATATCGGACCCCTCAACTCGTATCCAACAAAAAAACTATGATTTCTACTTAACTTGAAAGGCTTTCCGAATTTCGGACCCCTCAAATCTTATCAGAGTAAAAAACGATAATTACTAGTTTACTTGAAATGCATTCCGAATCTCGAACCCCCAACTCTTATTCGACAAAAAAACGAAGATTACTACTTAACTTGAAATGCTCTCCGAATTTCGAACCCTCGACTCTTATCCGAGAAAAAACAATGATTATACCACTTAACTTGAAAGGTTTTCCGAATTTCGGACCCCTCAACTCTTTCCGAAAAAAAAAATAAATAAATAACCACTTAACTTAGAATGCCTTCCGAATTTCGGACCCCTCAGCTCTTATCCTACAAAAATAAAACGATGTTTAAATTGGAATGCGTTTGGAGACCGCTTTATGTTTTCAAAACAGTTTCCAATTTTCCCTTTAGCGTTCTTCGCTGAAAAAATGTCAATGACCGCGGAGATTCTTGTTGACTATACCTACGAAGGTACAACTTTAAAAAAAACTTGTTTCATTGTAGTTGTTTACATCATTTAACTTGCGATAAGAAGCTTTAATGTATATTTCCACTTTTTCTATCAGCCACTTAAAAGTAACAACGCTTGGTCGCAAGTTAAACAGATTGAATGGTGAAATTCATTTTTAAAGAAAATAACAATTAAATACTGAGTTTAAAATGCATGTAATTATGTTACTGGGTGCCTCCAAACAAAGAATCTCTCTTTCTCTAAGCTGCTCTGCAAATTCACATTTGACACTTCCTTGCTTAGTTTCTCTGCAATGAAAATTTATTTACCGCCATTATCTGAAATAACACCATTTCTTGAAAATAACTTTTTTGAATATCTAATCTTGAACTTTCAACAAAATAGTTGCCTCTTAAACATGATCTTGTCTTGTAATTTCCAGTTCAGTCTTTCAAATGTGTAGGCTTGTGTGGTTTACAGTCAACTCTCTCTTAACGGACACCTCTGTAAGACGGACACCTCTATAAGACGGACACCTGGTGCTGGTCCGGG
>NC_090895.1:48452759-48455259 GCF_036669925.1 Montipora capricornis | reverse complement strand
AAACCTTTATTTAAATTACCGTTTCGATCTTAGTATTCCCAGATCGTCGTTGTACTCGATTGTACTTAGACAAAACCAGTAAAATTAAATCCCAATTGTCCTAAAACAAGTCACCGAAGGACTCACAGCCATAAAATCAGTATGACGACTTTATTTAACTCAGCTGTGTAAGTCACTTTATAACTAAGTCACACAATTATTTGTTGAGTGAAGAGGCGCAAAGCCGTGTCATATATTGTATATTTGGGGCAATATACGTACAGCTTAGATAGATGTGTGAGTCCTGAAGAAACGTTTTCTGGGAGTTGAGTTATTTTGTTCTTATCAAGATATCTAAAAATAAGCAAAACATTAGAAATGAGTACAAAATTCGAATTAAACAAGAACAATGCGATCAATCCCATTTTAGTTTAATTGCTGTCCCATTTTCAGCATTTGCAGATGACGGTTGTATTCCATTCTACTTAGACAAAAGCAGTGAAATTAATTTTAATTGTCCTAAAAGGAGTCCGTGAACAACTCAGAGCGTTCAAATCAAGGAAAAAATGGATAATAGTGGATTTACTAGTTCTATGGAAAACAATAAAAAAAGCAAAAACAAAATTTAGGATTTTAATGACCAAATGCAGTTTAAAGACATGCATTGTTTTATCTACCTTTGAGAAAGAAGGTTCACTGTATTGTAATCATAAAAAAAGGGAAGTGTTCTCGTATGGAAACAGGAATTAACAGAGTTTTATGATATTCTGGTAGTTCTAAAAGTGGAAAACTCTTAGAACTATAAAACATCTTTATAAAAATCTGAATTGTTTCCGGGATTGTCCGAGGTTAAAATATCTTTAAAACCGACGTTTCGACCAGTTTTACTGGTCTTCTTCAGATTGTTTAAAAAATGTTATGAATATGGCGGATCGTTTTTAGTCGTTCCGCTTGGTGACCGCAGAAGACGTATCATGACCATTACACGACGTGTAAATGATGTCAAATTGCGCGGGGTACAGTCTTTTTTCTTCATTTCCCGCGCAATTTGACATAATTTACACGTCATGTAATGGTCATGATAAGTCATGTGCGGTCACCACGCTGAAGAGCTAAAATGATAACATTTTTAAACAACCTAAAAAAGACCAGTAAAACTTGTCGAAACGTCGCTTTTAAAGCTATTTTAACCTCGGAAATGCCCGGAAACAATTCAAATTTTTATTTATGCTTCATGCTCCACACAGTCTGACTGATATTGTTGGCAAGGCATTGATCTGGGCGAGCTCCGTTTGTTGGGACACAAATAATGCCACATTTGTTTGGGATATTTTTGCCAAGCCCTGATGGGCTAGGCCGCTTATTGAAAATCAGCATGGTAACCTATGAAATACCCAACTATAGAAGACATGATCCCAGCAAAGGTGAGAAGACACAGGCCATCCCCAAGAAAGTAAAAAACAAAATAGGAGGGTGGGGAGGGAAAATTAATTTGACTCTGTTGAATCAGCCTCCGCCTAGGTTGTGCAAACGGTGAATGATCTCTAGGAAATCCCGGATGACAGAAATACCCAAACTCCAACATGGGGAATAACTAACTAAGCATGTCACACTCAGCATAAATACATTTATTTCCTCTGGGCAATAAATTTCCTTTTATGTACCTAGTATGTATATAGTTACCATTTCTTTGGCGATATTGTCATTTAAATAAGGCGAAAATTAGTCAGTGACAATCAATATGATGATTTTATTTGCTCATTTACTAGAAAATGGGGTCCTGGCTCAGATTAGATAAACGGTTTTACAAAAAGAACCAAAATGACAAACTGGAATAACATTTAGTATTAATCTTACAAGGGAAAGGTTTAAATGCACTTTATTTTTTGGCCTGAAAGGGTTAATTACTTTAAACACTTTATTTAACTCAGCTGCGTCGGTCACTTTGTAACAAAGTCACACAGTTATTTGTGTAGTTGAGAGGCGCAAAGCCATATCATATTTTGAAAGTGTATTTAGGGCAATATACTTACAACTCAGATAGATGTGTGAGTCCAGAGAAAACATTTTCTGGGAATTGAGTTATTTCATTCTCCCTGAGATATCTAGAAATGAAAATAAAATTAGAAATAAGTACTAAATTCAAATTATAGACGAACAATGCAATTAATACCATTTTAGTTTTAATTGCCATTTCGTTCTCAGCATTCCCAGATCGTCCTTGTACTTGATTGTACTTAGACAAAACCAGTAAAATTAATCCCAATTGTCTTAAAAGGAATCCCTGAACGACTCAGGACCAAGAAATAAGTGTGACAACTTTATTTAACTCAGCTGTGTAAGTTACTTTATAACTAAGTCACACAATTATTTGTTGAGTGAAGAGGCGCAAAGCCGTGTCATATTTTGTATATTTTGGGAAATATACGTACAGCTTAGATAGATGTGTGAGTCCTGAAGAAACGTTTTCTGGGAGTTGAGTTATTTTGTTCTTATCAAGATATCTAAAAATAAGCAAAAC
>NC_090895.1:48430259-48445259 GCF_036669925.1 Montipora capricornis | reverse complement strand
GCCATGTGGACGGCCGCTACAAACATGGCTTGCTAGTCACTATGCTTGATCGTGCGCACCGGCTATCATCATCTTGGGCGCATTTTTCAGAAGAGTGTGAACGTCTGAGAGAAGTTTTCCGTAAGCTGAGGTATCCGAATCACCTTATTGATTCCGTTATCAACAGGTTTATCACCTCGAGAGTCGCAGTGGACCAGCCCAAACAGCATACCGATGACGCCATTCGGATAGTTATCCCGTATAAAGATCAGGATGCTGCAGTGTCTGTCAAACGACAACTTAAAGATCTTAGCAGCAAGGTGCAAAAGACCATTCAACCCGTGTTTACCACAAGATCTAAGCTTGTGTGAGCCCAAGCCTAACATCGTAACCCAGCAATGTGTAAAGTAAAGTAAAGTAGACCTTATTTAACGTCGATAACTCGTAACAGTAACTTTTAATCACTGACAAACCTGAGATCGACGGTGCGCTCATTTTACTCCCCCCTCTCGATCAGTGCTCCGTTTTACGGGTATTTAAAGCTAATAGCTACACGGAAAGGAAAGGAGTCGAAACAAGGATGCGAGATCCGGGAATCGAACTCAGGACCTCTTGCACCAAGGCCGCGCACTAACCGACTGTGCCATCCTTGTGTTGTTTATTTATTCAAATCGGGTACACAAAGGGCCACCTTCACATGCGCGTTGAGGGACACCGTCAAAAGGCGTCATCTATTTGCAGGCATTATTGCAAAGAACATAACACTGCTGTTCCGAACAATTTCTTAGCACGCTTCAATGTAATCAAGAAATGCACGAACAAATTTGACTGCCTTGTTAATGAAATGCTGTGTATTAAATATCTTAAACCATCATTGAATGTACAGTCGGATTCTCTTCGTGCTAAAGTATTCATGTAATTAGCTTGGCACTCTTTTATGCAAATTCTTTTCAACTTAGCCTTTTCACAAACCGCATTTTATCTTTGTAACCTTGATAATGGCGCAAGATGCACCGAAACGTCGGTTTCTGTGACTTATATTTCTTGTTTCATGTATTTCTAAATCGTTTCTTATAAGACTTCTTCAGGTTGTTTAAAAAATGTTATGAATATGGCGGATCGTTTTTAGTTGTTCGGCTTGGTGACCGCACATGACGTATCATGACCATTACACGACGTGTAAATGATGTCAAATTGCGCGGGGTACAGTCTTTTTTCTTTATTGCTGCGCAATTTCACATTATTTACACGTCGCGTAATGGTCATGATACGTCATGTGCGGTCACCAAGCAGAACGACTAAAAACGATCCGCCATATTGATAACATTTTTTTTAACAACCTGAAGAAGACCAATAAAACTGATCGGAACTGATCCTAACCTCGGAAATTCCCCGAAACAATTCAAATTTTAATTTTATGTACGTAGTATATATATAATTACCATTTCGTTGGAGATGTTGCCATTTCAATAACTCAAAATTTAATGTCTGTCGGTGGCGATCAATATAATTGTTTTATTTCCTCCTTGATTAGAAAATGGGGACCTAGGTAAGATCATAGTGAGATAATGGTCTGACACTTACTAGTTTTTTGGATGTTTCGTGCAAGATGTTTCGGCTGGTGCTTAAGCCTTCATCAGTTGCAATATAACGGTACCACGCGTGATCCAAATAGCAGCACGTCGAGTGCGCGCTGATGAAAATCCGCGCGCACTCCAAAAAATTAGTCAGTGTCAAACCATTATCTTACCATGTCAGCTCCTGACTACCACTACTCTATTTTTAGCTAAGATCAATTAATATTAAAAGGTTCTACAAAAAGAACCAAAGTGACAGACTGGAATAACATTAAATATTAATCTTAGAAGGCAAAGGCTTAAGGACAGTGCCTACTATTGTTATTGCGCATACGTTCTGAGCATCTCGAGGTAATCGGATTTCCTATCGGCGCTGCTAATTTATATCGGGATATTTTTGCGCGGTTCAAAACTTTGCGGAGAAAGGAGAACTTAGCAAGTGCTTTTGGTATCCAAAAAGAAAATTGGGGGTAACCATGCATTTTTCAGAGATAATTAAGCTTCAATTTGGAAAAGAACGCCATACATTGCTTCGTATTTGAAAGCTTTTTACAAATATTGTTCATTAATTATCTTCGGAAAATGGCTGGTTACCCCCACTTTTCTTTTTGTATTTTAATAACACTTGTTAAGATCTGCTTTTCCCACGCATTCAGTAAACTGCGCAAAAATACCTCTGAATTAGTAGGCACTGTCCTTAAATGGGCTTTAATTTTTGAAATGAAATGGTTATTTACTGTAAATACTTTAACTCAGCTGTGTGCGTCACTTTGTAACAAAGCCACACAGTTATTTGTAGACTTGAGAGGCGCAAAGCCGTATCACGTTTTGAAAGTGTTTTTAAAGCAATATACTTACAGAGCAAATAGATGTGTCAGTCCAGAGAAGACATTTTCTGGGAATTGAGTTATTTCATTCTCCCTGAGATATCTAGAAATAAAAATGAAAATTAGAAATAAGTACTAAATTCTAATTAAAGAAGAACAATGCAATTAACACCATTTTCGTTTTAATTGCCGTTTCGCTCGCAGCATTCCCCGATCGTCGTTGTACTCGATTCTACTCAGACAAGAGCAGTAAAATTAATCCCAGTTGTCTTAAAATGAATCAGTGATCGACTCAGAGGCATGAAATCACTGTGACGACTTTATTTAAGTTAGCTGTGTAAGTCACTTTATAACTAGGTCACACAATTATAGTGGAAAAGCGCAAGCCGTGTCATATTTTGTACATTTGGGGCAATATACGTACAGCTCAGATAGATGTGTGAGTCCTGAGAAAACGTTTTCTGGGAGTTGAGTTATTTTGTTCTTATCAAGATATCTAAAAATAAAAATAAAAAATCAGAAATGAGTACAAAATTCGAATTAAACAAGAAAAATATAATCAATCCCATTTTAATTTAATTGCCGTTTCCTTTTCAGCATTTGCGGATCACGCTTGTATTCCATTCTATTTAGACAAGAGCAGTAAAGTTAATTCCAATTGTCCTAAAAGGAGTCCGTGAACGGCTCAGAGTGTTCAAATCAAGGGGAAAAAGGGATAACAGTGGATTTGGTAGTTCTATGGAAAACAATAGAAAAGATCTAAAACAAAATCTAGGATTTCAATGACCTAATGCAGTTTAAAGACATGCATTGTTTTATCGAGCCTTGATGAAGAAAGCTCACTGTACCGTAATCATAAAGTAAAAGAGCGAAATGTTTTCCGCATGGAAACAGGAATTAGTAGAATTTCATAATGTCCTGATAGTTTTAAAAGTGGAGTTGATAATGTAAATAGGCCATCGTACAGAGATTCTAAATGCTGGCATTTTGAGCGTTAGCCCTTCGTCAGAGCGCGTCCAGAGCGATTTGCTCTGACGAAGGGCTAATGCTAGAGACGTCAGCTTTTAGAATCTCTGTACGGTGGCCAATTTACATTATCAATTCCGTTGATAAAACCAAATTTTTGTATACTACTTCCCCACCGACGCAGCACCACAGTTTCTTTAGAAACTACCCCCTTTAATCAGACATGACATTTCTCTTTGTAATGATTTGTAATGATGTTGAAATTTGTCTCATTTCTCGCCTGAAGTTAGGTCATAAAATGCTTATTCCAAAAAAGAAACAAAACAAAGGGAGGTCACCGACGTTGTTTTGCAGGGAAAAAAAAGGAGAAATGTCTAATTTCGATAGATGGATCATCATAACGAGATATAGCCTCATCTGCTCATCCGTCGAAAATCATAAAAATAACATATTAGAGCAAAGATTTCTGTGCACAGAAATATAGGGTTGGGGTTTTTAGATACCTGCCGGCAGCTAGGGATGTCGTAAACAGAGTTAATCCTCAACGCACCTTTTCGCAAGTGCTACTCGTTGTAACCATTTCCGGAATTTAGAGCACAAAGCCGGAAAGAAAAACTTTTAAAAGTTAACCTCTTACATTTCATCATATTTTGTGGATTGTAAGAAGAGAAAGTGATTCATGTAAAAAAAAATGAAATAAAAAATAGGGGTCACCGATGAACTAAACCAGTAAAATCAATGTGATGTTCGAAGCTCTTGTAAAATTTTGTTTGTCACATTTTTATTTGACCTGTCGGGGAAGGACTGGAACCCAAGACAGGATCGATCGATGAAAGGTTTTTGTAAAAAAAAAAAACACTTTCTCGAGCATAGCAACGAAGTTTGAGGCAGGTGACATCTTTATTGGGTTAGATTTTTTGTATCATATCTCTCCACTGCCGTTATGCTCATCCTCTGGAGTGTGGTTTTTGTGAGATATAATCGCTGGCTGTTTCCACGTAGGTCCGCACCATTTAAGTGGATGGGGAAGAAAAAACAATTCTGTTCTATTTGCATGAAAGTAAAGGAAAAGAACTTCAAAAACATGTGTTCATTTCGGATCAAGAATTTCGCAACGTAATAAGAACATTAAAAAAACCCAACCCCATTAAATCCACCCAAGGTCGCTGACTTAAACTAATCTTCCTCGAGTTTTCAAAACTTTTAGCCACTACTCGATTAGCTACCTTTTCCAGACCTTTTCCAGCCTCCTCTCATTTCTCTTTAACGTTTCATAATAAATTGGAAATAAATGTGCCATTTTTTTCTTGGCCAGGGTGCCTTATCCGATATCATGGTAGAGAGCTTGAGCAACGACAACGGCGACGGCTACGAGAACCTCACAAATTTGCATATTTAGTGGGCAAAAACAATAGCTTTGCACGCCCTGCACGTGCGTTTTTCACTTTTGTCCATTTCTTTGGCGTCGTCAGCAAAACAACAACTTGAAATTGCCAAATTTGAGGATTTATGAAGAACGTCAGCACATGGGGATGAATTTTCATTTCTTCCCTAAATTAAGCGCAATTCCGACCAGTGTTATTTTTGAGGAACTACCACACCCTTGTCATATTAAAAAGGTTGAAATAGTCACGAAGTGATTACAGTAACGTGAATCTATAGTTTGCGATGACGTTCTCGTTGCCGTTGCCGTCGTTGTTGCATAAGCTCCCTATTATCTTAACTAATGATGGAAGTAATTCCTAACATATTGCAAACGAACATCCTTAAGTAACTAAAACAATTGTATTTGGAGTAAACACATGCATAACTGCATGACGATGAAGCTGCAGCCCTTTTAGCTTTGGGAGTTTTCAAAAAAAAAAATTGTTTTGGAGTTCAGATAGTTCATTTCTACACACATATCTGATAAGGAAAGCATGGAAGGCAATGACAATCACCGAGAAATTTAAAAAGTGAATTATCAGTTACGTGACTAATGCTGTTTTTCTTGATATTTGCTTATTTCATATTAGAAAAGTCCTTTAATTTCACTAAACAGGATTTCGTCCTAATGTACTTTAAATATGTTTTCATTTACAAATCGAATTCATTTAAACTTTTATAAACATGTCAGAGAAACAAGACAAAACCGATATCCTCTTTGCTTGTTAAAAGCACATGGTTAAAATTAATGCCATAGGCATGCCATCCATCATAGAGAGCTCTTTTAATTAGCACAAGCTTAGACAGCATTTAGAACAATTTCCCGAGAAATATGCACAATAGATAAGATGTAACTTTTGATGGTTAAATGATATAATGCGCCCGGAAAGGGTGATAAGAAAGTTCCTTAGCAACGGGCGAAAGGACGACTGAAAAATCATGGGATTCGAATTTACAACCTTCGTAACACCAGGCGGATGCTCTACCTATTACTCTACAAAAACAACGAGATAGTTAGGTCGCCTATCTTTGTTCTTTAGACAGTCCCACAGCTCTGCAGGCTCTAACGTTGTCTTTGAAGTTCCTAGTAGCACTTTAACAAAAATCTGGACATTACGTCATTTTTAAGGGAATCACCTTTAATTTGCAGAACTATTTCTTACTGCTGGCTGACTACGCACGCTAGTCACCCGCCATATGCAGGCGATGTCGGGAGCCTCTAAAAAACATTGCAAACGGGAACAAACAAGAGTTGGTGACCAAGGAAGTCGAACATGGTGAAGTTATGAATAAAGAAGTGTATGTTACGTTATGAGGGCTCAGTAGTTTGGGCGCTTTCATTGATATCCGAACATCCCAGATTTAAGACTGGTTCTCACCGCTCCTTGAATTTGATCGTTGTAATCCCTGGTTCAATTTGTCGGCTGCACTTGCATAAATAGCAGACTGGTTTGCTATTTACGCACCTAATATAACTCCAGATCAATGTAGCTTTTTTGATAAGCTGAACAACAACATAGAACAATATGCAGAGAAAACAGAACGTAGATTAATTGTTGGTGGGGACTTTAATGTTCCGCTCAATCCTGATTTTGATTGTTTTGTGCGAATTTATCCAGAAAAGACTCATGAAGTTAAATATATTCAAGACCTGTGTCTTGCTTTGATTTCGATCTAGTAGACATTTGGCGTGTTCGGAATCCACAAACTAAACGTTTTACCTGGAGACAAAAAAATCCTTTTATTCAAAGAAGGCTCGATTACTGGCTGATATTAGTGACTGTCGTTAAGAAGATATTGAAAAGTCTGATATTGTACCTCCTATAAACTCTGACCATTCGGCAATATTTTTACACTTAAATAGTATTATTATACATCAGACTCACTATGAAAAATCTGATTGGTCGAGAGCATTCAATCAATTCACAATAGCTTGTGAGCTTGACATGATAAATGTAATATCTGCTGCAGATATTACATTTATCCTGTCAACGTCTGCCTGGTTACTAAGCCCCTTGGAGTGTTCTCCTCAGAAACAAAATGGCTAAACGCTTCGCTTCTGTTTCTGAGGATGAATTATGTGAAAAATGTATAATAAAACAATTATTGAATTCGGTTTTCGCATGATAACATGAATTATCAAAACCTCGTGTCTGTGTTATCTGCCTCAGCCTTCGGCTTCGGCAGATAACACAGACCTCGGTTTTGATAATTCATGATATCATGCTCAACCTCATCCCATAATTGTTTATTATCATTCAATGTATTTTGTCCTTTCTTTTCATTGGCCGAGAGCCCATCACGTGACCTGCAAATAACTGCCTACGAGTAAGTGTTTTGCTGCAAATAATATTCTGCTCATGCGCAATTGAAATCATGCTCTTGTGAGAAAATGGCAGATCGGTTCCCCGAGCTGTCAGCGAATGATTCGATATCTTTTAGTTGATCGAAAGAACAGCGAGAATACTAAGAAAGGAACAAAAGTTGCACTCAATGTATTTCGAGAGTATCTCAAGGAAAGAAAGGTAGACGAAGAGGCACTCGTGTCATCCACGCAAAGGAAAAATTGGTGAATGCATAACACGGGACGAAAAATTGGATTTGCTGCACATTTGATCTTTGGCAAAGCTTAAGTCAAATCTGGAATCGCTTTTGACTTTACCTTTGACGCACGTCAAACGTACGGTCAAATCCATTACCAATTTGCTTATGCCTTTGACCATGGTTAAGGTCAAGTCAAATTCGTAACAACTTTGACTTCACATTTGACGCGCGTTAAATGTGAAGTCAAATCTGAAGAAGCTTTGTGCGTCCCTTTGTTACTTGACAAAGGCGAAGACAAATACGATCGCATCTTTGACTTCAAGTTTGACTATCGTCAAATGTGAAGTCAAATCTTAACAGGCTTTCCTACTTTGTTGATACTTGCATTGCCAAAGGAAAGACACAAAACCAAGGCAACGCTTTGGGAGATTAAAAGATTCGGCAAATACGGAACACTGACCGTCGTAGAGTGTAAGTTCACTTTCCTCCTTTACCCCCTCGGTGACATTTCCCCCATATCCCCTATCACGAACACGTACACATTCAATCTATTGCTTGGAAAACGTCTACCAGTTGCAAAACGTAGCCTGAGTTCACATTCTTGTCGATTTTCGCTTTTCCAAAATTCAATGAGCACTATTGCCAAAATTCCGTCGACCTGAGCAAAGGAATGCTCCCCCCAACCTTACCTCTCTACAAGGTCCGAAGGAAAGACACTGGGGAGAGGGTTGATTCAAGAACTCCTTTTATGGGATATACAAAAGAGCGGGAAAATGTACCTTCCGAATAGTTCGTCGGTAGCTTGTTCTACTTGTCGTTTTTTATTCTTTCGATATACATGGAGCATCTTACTTTTGTGAAAACGTACAGCCGGGTAAAAATTATGTTTTGTGAAAGATAAAGGTCTCAGCCAGGGGATAATGAAGGTATGCAAGACCGGACACTGAACATACAACTCAAAACGGTATCGAAAATTTACTAGAGACAATACAAGCAAGGTCAAAGATAGCGATGGGAACGGGAGAAGCCAGTGGAAAAAAAAAAGAAGTTGGGTACGTATGCGTTATGACATTTAGTAGTATTCTATTTGGTTCACCTAACTCAAAAGCCAATCTAAAAATTATTCGTCTTTTTCATTCACTTTTCATCTCACAGTTCACAACAAATTAAAGCCGCTATGCTTCATACACGTAAGTCATCCTTTTTGCTGAGTGTAAGTTTATAGCGATTGAAGGATTATCACTTCGTGATTAGTTTCTACTTTTAAATAATGGCAGTAAAAGTGACAGATAATTTCCCAGCACGTTACACTGGATTTCAAAAACAAAGGTAGGGAAACTGGGAAAGAAAAAAAAAACAGTCACTATTTTGTAATGAGACAGTGCACGAATTTCCCGCCACTCTGGCTGTATAGCACAATACAGAGGACTTGCATTGGTGTTCAGAATAAGATAACATCCCAGAACATGTCTAACACCATCTTACATCTTTCTGTAATAGATCTCTGAAAGCTCTCTGTGCCAGATGCCTATTGCAGATCATTTGACTGAAAGTCTCAGAGTATCTGTTTCATTATTGGTTTTATTCCAGCCAATCTTTGAAAGAAATGATTCCCAAGTGCATGGTGAGTCTGCAATGGGTAAAAAAAATAATAAACCACAAGAGCTTTGTTATAATAAAATGGATCTAGTTGCAAATAATCCTTTACCAAGCTTGCTGATCCAAGAAGGAATCAGGAAGATCATAACTTTTCACAATGAAATTTAAGACCATTTCGAATTTATACATCTTATACCTCTTTGCCTCTATATTATTATTTTCTTATGACTTAACTTTCAGGTAAAACCATCATGAATGTTAATATGAAGAAGTTAAATCAAAATGTTTGACGAAACTCACTTTATCATCTGTACTAGAGAATGTTGTTCACCAAGTGGTGGTGAAGATAAATCTAGGGATCTTGGGTATTTCAGTATCAAAAAATGTTCTGTTTGATTATTAGCAAAAAAATCAAAGTAGCTCAGATTAATTAACCCATTGACTCAAGGGGGTTCCCCATTGACGAGTAAAATCGTCTGGCATTAGACAGAGTAAAATACTAAGTCTGACCGGTTTGGGTGTCAAAAGGTTAATTAAATTAAGTTTTCAGTGATTGATTAAGGAAAAAAAGTGTCACCCTGTCAATGTCTAATCTAATCCCCATGAAAACATACTGATTTTGACATATCAAGTGAATGTACATGCAGAATGTATGTCTGATATATAACAATGAATTAATGACAGACATTTTACCTTTAACTTTAATTTGCAATTCATAAAGCCAGTAACCCCTCAATAGCACAAATTAAGTAGTAAATACAGAAATATTGGAAATATTCAGTACCCTGGACAAAGGCAAACAAGGATACATCATAAGAAGTAAGATTATTCAAAAAATAATTTTATTATTTTTTTAAAACGTGGTTGAAAATGATTGTGTTTTTAGGTTAGCCAATTATGTTTCAGGCAGGAGTACATTGAAACTTTGAAGAAGAAAACAGCAGAGATTCAATCACAACACTACTGCCATTGCTTGAGGAGCATCTGCATCTAAGAATGCAAAGCTATTTCTTAATTAAAGCACCCACATTTTTTGCAAACAATAGAGTACATGTCTGCAGTCATCACTTATTGGCAGCAGTGTGTACCCTAATTAGATTAGTGCCTTTGTCTTTTCATGAAGTACAGATGTGCACATGTCATATCACTATGCATTAATAAAGCACTACTCAATATGTGCATGGTATCAACTTAAATCTTTCTGTACGAGAAATTAAGACCTCTTTTTATTTCCAAAGATGCAAGGACAAAAACAGATCTGAGCAGGAGTGCAGAACATTATTTTACACATGCCATTAGAAAACTACAAAGATGTCATGAGGTAATAGCCATTCTAACAGTAGTACCCCATTCATTACTTACACATGCATGTGTTATATTAACTAAACAACCACTTACGCCTAGCATAACTAAGAAATGAGATACACAATAGGCCATTTTACACTTGTTTGCTCAGCGACCAAGCCTATGAATGGCTGCGAGGCTGCCGGTGACCTTGCATTGATACAGACCTCACTGCTTTTATCGTGTAAATTGTGTTGTTGTAACGCTAATTAGTCCATATTAGCATTACAAAAGCATGAAGGTTTGTATCAAAACAGGCCTGGTAACTTAGCCACAACTGTAAAATGGTCTATTTGCTTTCCCCATTAAATCCTCTCCCTCCATCTACTAGCAATAAGATAATCATAGGTTATGCAAATTGAATTAAATACTGCACTTCAAGAAAACACCGAGCAGCCTTTACTAAAATTAGAGTCCTAGTTAGAAGGCATATACTATTGTTATTAGCACACTCGTCTTCTCCCTGGGCAATTTGGATTAAAAGGGTTAAGGGTTTTATCTTCAGGGCCTGTTGGTAGAACAAAAAGTTGAAGAAGGGAGATTGTCAGCTAGTAGTGTAAAATGAATGCAAACATGTGTCTATAAGAAGAAAATCGTTACTAATTCTCTCATGCCTGTAAGGCTGCAGTATTTGCTCTCAAATAGTAGAATACATTTTATTTGGTTCCTGCTTTGCCGGGTTCCCTTTGGTGAAGACTTTGAAAACTAAAGAAATTAATACACTGAATTTGTAAAATCAATTTAACTACCCGACATGACAACTGTTAGGTAGAAAACCCCACCCTTTATCCTTGGAAAAGGTTTGCGGTTTACTGATTAAGAATGACATCATATTGTCCTCGATCCAGCGCTCTAGGGCTTTTTTATACTGACCATCATCAGTATAAATCCACTTAAAATGAGAATTGAATTTCCGATAGTAGCAGCATTAGTTTTAAATGAAATCTTCACAGCTGAGCCGCTAAAGGAAAATGATAGATTTGTACTAGCAAAATATTCTGCGCTTTTGCGTACAGTATAAATTACCCTTGTTGAAGGGGGGCATCTTGGGTTATTTGCAGCGCAGATTCCCCAATATTTTCGCAAGGAGTGTCACCAGATGCAACGTTCACTGCGCATAACAAATTTTGCGTTCCATCACAGGTAGCCCAAGCTCGATATATGCGTATCTGTACTGTACTTTTTTATGCAAGAGCAGAAATATAGGGGTTTGTACGGGGAAAACGGCTTTTCTCAAAATTTAAAAAGTATTTACGATTTAAAATAAAAAAAAGAGCTTACCTCACTTCGGTCTTCTGTTTATTTGTCTTTGGTACGGTTTCTGGGTCCATTAAGATCTTTAGTTCCTCCTCTTTTCCCTCTCTATAGAAGAGGGACCGAAAACTACCTAAACCGCTCTTAATCGAAACAAGAAACTGAAGCAAAGACAAAGAAACACAATACTGAAGCGAGGGAAACTATTTCTTATTTTAAAACGTAAATTTATACATATATGTTTTTTACTTTTGCGAAAAACCATTGTCCCATACAAATCTTAAAATTCCTACTCGTACATAATATAGTACAGATACACATATATCGAGCTTGCGCTATCTATGATAGGAGACAGAACCTTAATGGTTTACTGATACTCTCGATTTGTTTGTGTCTTTTCCTTTGTGTGGTTAAGGAAGGGATTTGCATCATGGAAAATTAGCTCGATTAGTCCGTTCGATTCCAAAATAGAATCCTTTTAGATCAAAAGAAAGACACTAACATAAGTTACCGTTCCTTTCTTTGTTGTAATAGGACATCAATAGCCCATAAAGATCATACGTAATAGCTCAGAAAGCGCTGGAACCCGTTCCCTGAAAAAAAAAAATGCTGATAAATATCGAACATACAACCAGCAGTACTTGCCTGGTAAGGGCCGTTCAGGATTTAGTGGATCGGGGAAAGGTTTATTAGGTTTATTTTGAGTACCCTGCGGGCTAGTCTTGACTAAAAGGTCGAGGGCTCACAGGCCGGGTTAGTTTTGCTTGACTGTAAACCAATGAATTCTCGACGACCACAGCATCTTCTCTGTTGTGGTTGACCAATGGTCTTTACTATTCACATAAACGTAGAAAAGACTGATTGAGAATGTCCTGAACTTCCTTCTTGGCCCTAATCTGCCACTCTTTTTTTCGCCGTTGCCGTCTGTTTTTTATATATCTGAAATGCATACAGAGACACTACAAATGCTGGGAAATGTGAGTAAAGTGCAGAAAGGTGGAAATTCAGCATGGTGAAGTTATTTTGCCTTTTCCTTTCATTTCACAGAAAGTGTCACGATAAAAGGGGCGATTAAAATCAAGCAAGAAATTGTGCTGAAGTCTTAATTCGTAAATGTCATCAGACAACTCCGCGACTGGTGATAGTGGTGATAGCGAAGAGCTTGAAAACGAAGAAGAAAGGAAGAGGAAAAGGAAGTTCATGACAAAGGCTGCCTTGGTGGTCAACCCAGCTCGACATGTTGATGAGATCTTTGGACGGAAAATCTTTGCGTAGAAGATCCGCCTAGGTGGCCTCATAGGACAAGATAACAACAACCAGATTGCACTTGTCAGAGCAGCGTGTTGCCCCGCAAGACGCCCCGCAGTGGGCAATCCGCGTTGTTCCGCAGTGCTTAAAACTTGGTAACAGCGTTAAACCAGTATTAGAGATTAAGAGAGTTTGACCAAGGAAACTTGACCGTCATACCGCCCAAAATGCTATTGATAATCTATTGGAAATCTTTAGTTGACGCACTTGCTGACTATCAACTAATAGCCATGCTAATGCATATATAGAGAATGACTGGTTGTCTTGACTTCTATGCACAAATAACCATTCTTTGGAAAAGGTGGTCTGTGCAAAAAATGCAGTAGAATAGCAGCAGAATTTCACTGTTTTTTTAAAGAGGACTTTCTCGGCTTTTGAAGTGGATTTAGGTGACTTCAAAAGTTCACCTTAGAAGCCCATCAGCATACTACCAGGAATCCTGCCTGATACCTGATACCTGATTGACGTTCTGCTAAACCATTTATTGGGTGACCAATTGTGTGAGTTGGAGAGTTGCATTTTATATTACTCATAAAACAATGGCCGTCTCATTTGAAGAAAACCAATTTTTTTGCATCAAGAATATCAATAGTTTGTTGTAGAAGAAGTCTTAACTTCTATCGAGGAAATAGAACAATTAGAACTTACATTTATTTCCCGGCACGTAATAAAAATGGGAAAGCCAAAGTCTCTTCACTTCACACTGTCACCGCAAGACTTTAATCATGCAGAAAAAAAATGAAATCAATGATTACAATTGGTGCAAAATCTAGTTAGTATGCTGGTGGCCGTCGATTGAGTGTCTTTTCGGCACAAAGAGTTAAAAATAATTTTGGCGGATTTTCGCATGAAATAGCGTTTACTCGAAGTTTATTTTGTTAATTTCAAGTCGGTGATGCTAAAGCTGTTTTCCACAATGAACTACAACATAAATATAACTTATTAGCTTGCCTCAAAGTTAAAACGCTGTTTCATGGGAAGTTCCTTTCGGTTTTGACTTGTTGTTGGTGAGTAAGAAAAAAATCAAGATTATATCAGTTTTTTCTTATTCAAAGTTTTCAGTAGTTCCATTTACCCTGTCACTTATGTCCACTACTCTTGATATTGTGTCAGTTACATGATACTTCCAAGAGAGGTGTCATGATTGTTTGTCATAAATTAACTTAACTAATTCTACGGTGACAGTGATTTTACTTGCTATGCAACAAAGTTGTTGATAACACGGCGCTTGTTGTGCGTGTAGTGTAAATATTACAGGTATAAATAAATTGAAGACTTGAGAGAAGTGAAGCACTGGAATTGAAAAAAATTAATTCTCATCCTTCGATTTATTTATACCCTTTTACATTTACATTTTGGATGTATACTACCACTTAAAAATGCGCAACAAAATCGATTCCTAGAGATATTACAGAATGTAAGGTGTGAGTCTTGGTTTTGCCAAGAGTATGAATTCCTTTGAATAAAAAATGGAAAAACAGTTTTTCGTCGTATCTGCATTTAAGTCTGTCTCTCATATGGCATAACACGGGGGTGGATGGCAAATTAATTTGACTACGGTGGTTTCAGAAATGCCACTCTAGACATATTTCAGATATTTGAAAAACATTTCAATTGAGACTCAAGTACATTTATGATGGACAGTTGTTTGAGTTGAACGGTGTCTTTGTTACGGCTAGAAAAATTCAGAAGTTTCCGTCCTACCGTCCTGATTAAGGAAAAGTAGTCCAGAGATCTGAGTTTTCAATTCAGCGCTTCAAGCCAACAGCTATAAATACACCCCAAGACATCTTTGGCTACACCTTTGCTAAATCTTTGACTTGAATCTCAAACATGTTTGACTACACCTTTGTCAAATCTTTAACCTGAATCTCAGACATGTTTGACCACGCCTTTGTCAAGCCTTTGAACTGAATCTCAGACATCTTTGACAACACTTTTGCCAAGTCTTTGAATTGAAGCTGAGACATCTTTGACGACACCTTTGTGAGGGTAACAAAGGGTTGTCAAATAATACCTTTGGCGCTTGTGAAAGGTTGGGTGTAAAACTGTAGTAAAAACGGCCTTTACCACCTGAGACCCCCCTGCAAAGGCAACCGCAAAGATAATATTTGACGCGCGTCAAAGGCATGTAAAGCTGTAACAAACGCGGTCTTTATCGCGCCTTTGACAAGACA
>NC_090895.1:48402759-48412759 GCF_036669925.1 Montipora capricornis | reverse complement strand
TAAAAAGAAAGGTAAAGCGATAGACTTGCCGTGACTGTTACATGAATAGCTAACCTTAGGCCGAAAAAACTTTTCTTTAGGCCTAATTAGGCCTAAGGTTAGCTGTTCATGGAACAGTCACGGCAAGTCTATCGCTTTACCTTTCTTTTTAGTGCCAGTGGTTTTCCAGTATTAATGAAATTTCAACCTGCAACCTGCAAAAAATACCTGCCGGTGTGATGAGGAAGTAACCACACTAGAAGGGCAGTAAGCTCAGTATAATCTCACCTATAAGAGAAACGTAGAACGTCTTTGATTCAGTGCCAACTTCATTGGTAGCGATGCAACTATAGTTCCCATCCTGGTTGATTTTGCTCCACAGTATTCCCTCACTCCTGGAAGCCAAGGTTGTAGATGAGTTCATCATTGATATGCTGATCGGTGGTTTCCCTTGAAACAAGCACCACACATAATGCTCCGAGACTGTTCGAACCACTCGTAAAGGAATTATTACCTTCGGTTTAGCTGAAAGAAAAGACGATGTACAGGTTTTAGCCATCAGTTAACTATACACCCTTTTAATAAGTCTAATATATGCCGTTTTCCGCTAATAACGTCAAACTCATACTTTGAAATTTTATTCAGAAATGTACAAAGGCCTAAAACTTTTCCGATTTCTTTTCTTGTTTTAGGCCTTTGTACATTTCTAAATAAAATTTTAAAGCATGAGTTCGACGTCATTAGCGGAAAACGGCATATATTAGACTTATTAAAGGGGTGTTTAGCAATGCGAAAGAAAATCAGAACCTCCAAATCGTCAAAATAGTTACTTTAAATTTGCTATAGTTCCATCATAAATACTCCTTTTTTTTTGGCCATTTTAACTTAAACGTCTCAAACTGCGGAGATAAGCATATTATAATGCACTTCAACTCGTCGTTTCATATGATACAACATACATCATCAGAAATGACGGTAGAACAAATTTGAAAATATTTGTGGGTGTTTTCAAGTGACGTCACGGCGGCCATGTTGGTGTACCTAAACAAAAGAATGGCGGCCAAGATGGTGTACCAAACTAATCCTCCGGGAATTAAACTCTATTTTTATGCAAATACAGGAGCTCATTAGAAGAGCCTCTATCTCCATACTTGGCCTCGGAGTCAACCCTTTCCCGAGTAGATTTATTTATAGAACACCTCCCTTGGGAGATTCAGCACGCTCACTGTTGTAAAAGCCAATCTCCCTTGGGACATTCAGCACGCCCACTGTTGTAAAAGTCAATCAAAACAGAGCTATCTCAGCCTCAAGGGAATTATGATACTTTTCGCGGGAAAAACCTGTTCCTAAAAGTAAATTTACTCGGGAAAGGAATTAGAGGAGATAGAGGCTCCTCTTGATGAGCTCCTGGCAAATACTTTATATTGTTTCAGTAATCCAATATGTCTGCTTGTCACGTGAGTGAAAACGCTCCATAGCGGAGCTCAGGAGCGCGAGCCGCATCTGTGGAGCACCATGAGTAAGAAATTATGAGAAATCTATCAATGCGAAAAAAATTGGTTATGACGTCAGCGTACGCCCGGCCGGCCGCACAGACTGTCCGGGTGAAGGTGGGAATGAATGACCGCCTTTGGAGAGGGGGTGTTCGGGCAAGTTTCTTTGGCGAGAAATCGCATGGCCAGCGTTGTATTTGGAAAGCAGCGTTTTTCTGGCAGAAAATCACATTGACTGTCATTGGCTTTTATGCTCAATCAAAGCCAGTTTAGCTCAACGATTTGCGTTAGTTTGAAAAAGTCTAAGATCTTCGTCCAAAGACTGCGAACAATTGTCGCCGTCTAACTTCATTGCCTGTTGCTTTTTTGTTTGTTGTTTGTTTCTTTGTTTGGTTGAACCGGCAAGAATCAGCGTTTGGGTGTTACGAGCAGCAAAGTGGATCGGCTGTCTAAATTATGGATTACGGTGTACGGGTTTGCGAGAGGAAAGCTCAATCATGTTATTTGGCAAGGTTGTAAAGCCTGGTTTACACTACACATAAGCATAAGCATAAGCACAAACGTAAGCTGTGTAAACCGGGAGTGGCATAAGCATAAGCATAAGCATACGAAAAAGGAATCGTTTCCATTTTCTGATTTATGCTTATGCTTATGTCACGTTAATAGCTGCATAAACCGGTGCAGCATAAACATATATAAGCATAAGACCGTCCGCCATTTTGGAACGTGACTCGTCTCATTCTCTGGCGAGTTTTTTTTTTTTCCTGGATCTAAATACGCTTAGCAATTTGCCTATCTTACTACCAGCTATGTTTGTTACTTGTCTTATTTCTCCAATTTTTCCGAGAAAAGTCGAAGAAAATTTCGTATCTCTGCTTTGATTTCTTTTCAAGTTCTTTTGTTGTTTCGACACACGCCGTGAATTCACTTTGCAAAGAAATGCTTATATGTTTCATCCAAATATTTGCTATCCAATAGTTCAGTTGGATGCTGAGAATCTTCGTTCCTGCTGTCGCTGATTTTTTAAACTTATCTAAGAAAAAAAGGCTACCGAGATCCGAACGGCT
The DNA here is from genome assembly GCF_036669925.1 of Montipora capricornis. Classification (NCBI taxonomy): domain Eukaryota; kingdom Metazoa; phylum Cnidaria; class Anthozoa; order Scleractinia; family Acroporidae; genus Montipora; species Montipora capricornis. The sequence goes on along the minus strand of NC_090895.1, from coordinate 48,410,220 downwards.
TTCATCCTGACTGGCTTGGCGTTTATAAGTTTAAGGTGAAGTTTACAAGAGATTGACATTTCGAAAATTGTTGCGAAGAGCAACAACTCCTTGGCAAACTAAACACGATTTCAACAGATGAGCATTGGAAGTACTTTCCGTCACAACAATTCTCGTTCTAACTAAAAAATAGTAGTAGTAGTAGTAGTAGTAGTAGTAGTAGTAGTAGTAGTAGTAGTAGTGGAATTTATTGGAGAGGGTAACATTTCACAGTAACAAAACTGATAAACTAATGGCCCTCGAATTAAAAACAAAAGGAATTTAATTAAAATCACTGTGTACAACCTATAAATATGACTAATTTACAATATCTAAGTGCTAAAACTTGAAATGTAAAACTGCTATCATTATCAGTGATGTCAAAAGTAATACCATTGACAAGTTGTAGCCAAGGTTTGTAGTTTGCATTAATTATAACTGATCGAAGTCAAACGACTGAAACCGTTCTCAACTTTACGAGATTTGCAATTGATTTATGTATTATGTATCATTTTTCTCAATGAAAAGTAAAGTCGACTTTGCGGAGATTTTCGATGTTATTAAAAAAGGAAATCTATGTAACGCCAAAACTAGTACTTCAAATTATTAGTGCATTTGCAGGGTTACCGGCCGCAGATCGAATTAATCTGTGTTTTGACCTAGGCAAAACCTCATCTACCGTAACAGAAAGACTACCTAGGTTTCTTACTTTTGACTAAAGTTTTGTTTACTTTGGTTTAGGCTCTGTTTACACACATAGTGGCCGTTGAGAATAAGTGATTATTCAAAATATTGAATAATGCCATTATATTTACATCCTTTCATTCTTTTAGTTGACGCGGTCGCTTTGAAAATACAAATAACAGACCTGCATATTTGTGGTAATCGAGCGCTCTGATGAAACGAGAGATACTATTGGTCGAGTCGCACGATACAGTTCTAGAAAATGTAACTGTAGCTGTGATTGGCTCAATCCGAGAAAGGAATGTGGTTCCAATGTAAGCACCCGTTTCTTTCGTGGGAGCGTTGCGTGACATCGCCAAAAACTGCTGGGAACGAGACTAGCAACAAGTATGATTCACGCTGTTTATCGAAAGTTCAGCCAGCTGTGTACCTGGTTTTTTTTTAAATTTATTTCTTTATTTTTTATTTCTTTAAGAAAACAGACGTTGTAATTCGTCCTTGGCTCATACGCAATTGCTAATCGATATAATATTTCTTTTTTCTTGCGCCATTTTAGTCCAGAATATAAAAGTCTACCCTCGTCAACAGTATCGATTCTCAAACCTCTGCTAGCAGATAATGGTTGGATCAATAGAACATGTAAATGTGACGATAACATTAAAACCCAACACAACCTCCACACAACAAACAAACAAAAAAAAACATCAAAATTGTTTGTGTGATGCATCTAGATTAAATTGGCATTTGAGGCAAGACTACTCTCCTCAGTAAAAAATGTAAAATTATTAATGGCTCTGAATATCTCAAACACACTCCCTAATATCTGATTACTGTTAGTTTCTAGATATAAGTAATTTCAAAGTTGAGGAGAAGGGTAAGAGGACACATCGTAACGCTTATCAAAATCTGTTTGCATCTAATTAGGGCGGTCATTCTTGGAGATGCTCAGTGAGTATTTTCTTACTTTGTAGGTACAGGCAGTTTCCGCTGCCAGGATTCCCGTAAGTTTCATAATATGCCATGAACCCTGGAGCTGACACAGAGGAATCAGTAACGAATCGAACATGCAGGACATTGCTGGTGCTCCAAACACACCAGGGACGTTGATAACCACAGCGTTTTATTTGTATGGAACTCGATGGATAGTTTGAGTCAGATACTTCCACGTAGTCATATGGACAGTCTTCTCCATCATATTCCAGAGAAAAGTAAGAAAAGTGCAGGTAAATGTGGCTTCCCTGTGTTGCAGTAATAGACCAGATGCAGATCAGGTTATGTGGGTAGCTGGATGGATAATTCGGACTCGAGAAGTTTCCTTGAAGGTCAGTCAAGTTGTGTGCACACGACCCTAGGAAAAAGAAGAGCTTTTTGTTGGTCTTTCATATATAGAAAAGGACCAGCTTAAGCGTATTTATTTCCTACCCACATTTCATTCTTCCCAATTGCCAGGAAATAATCAAGCAACTACCAAAAACAAAAATATTCAATCTAGGATGCAGAAATTTTAAAATTATCAACTTTTGTAATATTATACATCGACGACTTCAGTATTAATTTTAAAGAATACGCTACGGCAGATTTTGACAGGACTCAGTAATTAAGTCTGAGTTTAGGATGTATAAATGATCACTCAATGATCATCATCCGAGATTTCTAATAAGAGGTTAAGCTACAACATGCGTAAATACCGATGTGCATAACAAAGAAACACTTCGTATAAAACTTTATAAAATAATTAGGATAGTACGCGCACTCTCATTGGTCAATAGGTGTGTTTAGATGAGAGTATTGAAACACGGCTGTGACATCACACGAATTTTGAGTGGTTATGTTGTCAGACGCGCGTTTTGATTGGTTGGACGGAAATATGAGCGTGTATCAAGAAAATCTGTTTCAATCTAGAAGTAAAAGAAGGAGCATTTCCCTTCATTTGTCGAATTATCTTTGAGAAATATTTTATAAAAGCAATAGAGGACTTTTTTCCGTGTTTCCACAGCCTCATCTAAACAGTCGAGGATATTGGGAGAATTCTCGACAGTTATGCAAACCCTCGACTGCGTCTCGGCTTTGCATAACTGTTTCGAATTCTCCCAACTCCCCCTCGTGTTTAGATGAGGCTATGGAAACACGGAAAACGTCCTCTATTGCTTAAATAGAAATTAATTTTGGTAGTTGTGGCTAAAACAAAAAGCCGAAAGGAAGAAACATGAAATGTAATGGTTGTATAGCTTTGCCGCATCAGTCAAGAAAAAACCTTGCTCTAAATCATGGTGATCATGCTTTAAAAGAAAAAAACATCTCAATTGAGTGTCAAGTTACGCTGAAAATCCAAAAATAATATTTCCGAGAATTTACTTTTTTTTATTTTTCTCGGGGAAGGGGTTCGGGTAAAAAGGTATAAACTATTGTAAATCTCCTAAGAACATTATCATTGACCAAAAAAAGTCTTTAAGAATGATTCTAATATTTTTAATTGAATTTTTCCTCAGTATTGCACCTAATCTAAGATGCACACAGATATTTATAAGCGTCATACGGTAAGTGTTCCGTTAAGCCTAAACGTCAACTATGTATCTACAACAATCCAGTGAACAATAGCTTTCGTGTTATTTCAAAGCTAGGGTAATCGCAATCGTCTTATGTTTACTTCAACAGTAGAAACTTTGCGATTGTTGTCGCGTTTATTGCGTTCGAGCGAAGCGAGACGCTTACTAATCGTGTCGATTTGAGCATCGATTTGATGCGGGAAGCCTTGTGCCAACGCGTCGTGACGTAATGAACAAAATATTTCAGGCTCAAAACATGTGCTCGATTTTCTAGGGTTAACCTGCGCTGCCTGCGACTTAGCTTGGGGAGCCTTTTTTTTTAGTTTTTCTCCACGGGTGACATTGTGTTTATTTATTGATATTTAACAAGTTTGTCTCTTTCGCAGCCGTTTTTGGCGATGTCACGAAACGCTCCCACCAAAGAAACTGCTGCTCATATTCAAGCCAAATTTCTTTTCTATTGTCCATTGTGTTAACGGTCTGTTAAAAAAACAAAAAAAGGCAAGCAACTTAAGCGTGACGAAAATCATTCATTGCGATGTCTGGCAAGCCCCATGTAGGTATTTAGATTGAAACGCCGAAAAAATCTCGACCTCCCGACAAAGAGTATTTAGTTTCGGTAGCAATAGTACTCACATATTTGCAACAGTATATAGTACTAGAAACTATTTGTGCATTTGCCGGGTTACTGGCCGCAGATCGAATCTGCGTTTTGACCTAAGCAAAACGCCATCTACCGTAACAGAAAGCCTTACTATTTACCTATCTTTTTAACAGCCGCGGTCAGATTTTGAGTACACTTTTCTTTGCTTCGGTTTCAGCTCTGTTTACATAGTTACATAATGGCAGTTGAGAATAGAGGAATATAATAAAAATATTGAATAATGTCCTTACATTTACATCCTTTCATCCTTTTAGTTAGCACGGTCACTTTAAAAATACAAAGAACAGACCTGCATTTTTGTGGTGATCAAGGGCATTGATGAAACTAGAGGAGTATTGGTCGAATCGCACGATACAGTTCCAGAAAATGGAAAGCCTACCCTGGTCAGTAGTATCGATCTCAAACCTCTGCTAACATATATTAGTTGGATCAATAGAACATGTAAATGTGACGATAAACTAAAAACCCAACACAAAAAACAAACAAACAATAGATTAAATTGGCATTTGATGCAAGACTACTATCCTCCGTAAAAAATGTAAAACAATTAACGGATCTGACTATCTCAACGAAAGTAAGGCAGCTCAAACATACTCCCTAATCTGCGATTACTGCTTATTTCTAGATATAAGTAATTTCAAAGTTGAGGAGAAGGGTAAGAGGACACTTGGTAAGGCTTATCAAAATCTGTTTGCATCTGATTAGGGTCATTCCTGGACATGCTCAGTGAGTATTTCCTTACTTTGTAGAGACAGGCAGTTTCCGCTTCCCGGATTCCCGTCAGTTGGTTAATGTGCCATGAGGCCTGAATCTGACCCAGAGGAATCAGTAACGAATCGAACGAGTAGATCTCAATGTCAACTTGATTGTCACTGACTGATAAGTAAACGCCCTATTCGCTCCAAATCAAATGCAGGCTATGGGGGGAAGTGAGGAGGCGAAAGAGGCAGCAGATATTCTCAGTCTCTCTATTCAAAAAATATACTGAAAGTAGTATATAATGGCAGCTGTGCAGTCAATCTTATGTCATCTGTTCTCGTCGTTGCTGCGCATTGATTCTTGGATCAAGTTAGAAAGTTGCCAAAATTTGTTTGTTTACATCGTATACTTGCTACAAGTCCACTATTAGTACATTCAATGTGCTGTTAAAAAAAAGCTTCGAGAGAATTTTAGTTGGCCTTCATGGCAAGCGTTTCTGTGTTTTTTTCTTTCTTTTTTTTTCTTAAGCAAGGAACAACGCTTGATGATTTGTCCATTATCCTTCTTCGAGTTTTATTAGTTCTTTGCAAGTTCCATGGAAACTGGAATTCAGATTGAGTTTCACTTGAGTTATTCAGAAAACTATGTAATATATACCTCTTAACTAACCTCGTTTTCTCGGTCCGTACTGTAAGTTACGGACCGAGTTTTTTCCCGTTGATTTATGGCCCAGGCGCGAGGCGCGCGGGCCATAAATCAACGGGAAAAAACGAGGATCCGTAACTTACAGTACGGACCGAGAAAACGAGGTTAGTAAGATATTTATTATATCTCTGAGGTTGACCGGCGCGCGGCCAAGGAAACTAGTCAAAGTGAAGTGGAAGGTCCAACTGCCACAAAGAATGCCGTGCCAAAATCCCAAAAACTAAATCTTCTTGGCTGTTAAGTTTGAAATAGTTGCTTGCAAGATTCAAAAAGTTTTCAGTACAAGTTTATGCAACAGAAATGACATGAAAAACTCGCTAGATGATGTTTTGTCAAAATTTTAAATTTAGCGGGCTGTACAGTTGGCCGTACTGTAGAATACGGCCCGCTAATTTAGCCAATTACAGCATGCGTACTATCTGAGAGATATAATAAAAGTTCTCCCACATACGATGTTCGCTTGATATTTCTTCAGGGGCAAAGATAACTATCAAAGTAAATAAAATAAAATAAAAACATTGAGTTGCTGAAGTGCTCGCCTCTCTTTGCCACTCAAAAAACATACTTAAGACTTAATTCAAATTAAAGTCCGAGAAAAGACAAATATGATTGCAAATTTATTTTACAATGGATGGAAATGAGGTGCATGAAAACCATAACCACAAAGAAAGATTAAGGTTGTAGATTTCAAATTTGCGAACGCGACCTTTAAAATATTAAACGTCGAATCTATAAAAGTTGAAAAGGTTCTAAACTTGTTTTTCTGTCCTGCAATCGTCCTTTAGTTTTTCCGATATAAAAATTATTGCAGTCCCAACATGCAGCTTAATATACAATCTTTGACATTTGGCCACGGCTAAGTTTATCTTTGTATGGAAAGAAAGATTTAATGCGACGAGTGCTTTGAAAAATTACTGTATGGTCAACGCACGCATAGAATTTACTTATACACATCATTTGTTTACTAACGATTTTGCTTTGAAGCCCTAAATATTAAAGCGGTAAAACTAAGATTATTTTCTTCTTGGGAACTGTGATTGTTGGGGTCAATGGTTTGTTTTGTAGCTTTTGTAAGACATCATTCGTGTTATAATTAGCAGCACCTCTGGGGTAACCGTTTTGTGATAGCAACTTTTTAAGTGCATCCAAAGACGATTGTAGTAAATAGTTTTAAAGCATTTTTGAGAAGGGACTACCATGATAATTAAACTAGTAAAACTAAATAAAGTTAATCGATTCATTCATTTGAAACAAACGAGACGACGAGCAAATCAGATTTACTTTGTATTTTCGAGGTGTGAACGAATCCCATTTTGTGTAAAGACCAGTGAAAGTTTTCTTTCGATAAATTGGTGTTGAAAAAGTATGATTACGACGTTTGATAAGTACATCAAGAAACTGAATCACATTATTTTCTTCAAACTCTATAGCAATTTTGATGTTTGCATTGCAGCTATAGATACTGTAGAAATTGAATAACATTGATTTTTACTGTCGAACAGAGGGAAAGTATCATCAACGTATCGAAACCAAATAGTGATAACTTCATTTAGTATATAGTAAAACAGTGGATAGCGGCGTTAAACGCCCCACTGATTGACTATTCAAACTCCGGATATCCTTTGCTATTGACCTCCGATCTCCACTTCGGTGAATAATTGATAAATAGCTAATGCCAGGAGGTTTGTGCAGGTAGAATCATAAAACAGCGGTAAGGGCCAATAGGCGGTCCTAGTACAACTTTTGAAAGAAACAAGTGCAATTTTGGCAGGTGAAGTATTTAGGTGGCAGCTTCATTGGAATTTGCTGAGAAACCAAGGCGTGTGTCCTTCATCTGGTAGGTAACAATCCACACTTAAATAATGTCAAGGCCGTGCGTTATGAGAAATATGTGCCGGGAAAATTTGAGATTGCTTGCAGACGAGGGCTATCCTCATCTCAAAGATAACCCTCTGCTAAACGTTGTCAACCCAGACACGCGCGTCCACACGCTGGGATGAAACTAAACTGCAGGGAGTTACACCAAGTACATACTTTCAACAGGAACACCCAAGGATCTGTTTGAAAGCTACTTACAAGAGTGATTTATAGGCAGCCTTCGCCGCCAAAAATACGAAGTATGTCAAAAGGAATAGAGCAACGTGA
>NC_090895.1:48385259-48395259 GCF_036669925.1 Montipora capricornis | reverse complement strand
TATTTGCCAAAATGATGAGGGCAAGGGGCTGCCGAAGCGAGTGTCAAGTATTTATGAGTCAATGAGTCAATGAGTCATCACTCATGAGTCAATGAGTCAACGAGTTAGTGCAGTTAATTAAACCATAAAATGAAAGCTAAAATTTCAGAGAGTGCTTAGGCCTAATCACTGAAACGAGGGCTTAGGCTTAATCTACAAATTATTGCTATATTGACTGTGAGTCCATTGACTCATGACTCATGACTCATTGACTCATTGACTCGTTTGACTCATAAAACATGCGTTCTCTGCCGAAGCGCATACGGAAGTTATCGTTCAAAGTATCAGGATGCTTGGATCGATAACAGATTGTCGCGATATTGGAACAAGTGACAAAGAGGAGCTGGATTCACTTGCAGAAGCTTTTGCGCACTTGTTATCATCTTTAAATCATCACATCGCAATTAAGCCTGTCACCCCAGAAACTGTTGCTGATAATTGTTTTGCCTCAGGAAAAGAGGAAAAGGAGATGCTGAGATGTTGGAAGAATTGCGTGAATTGGAATTCAGTTGGATTAAGAGTGGAGAAATGTTGGTGTTGGTTTGAAACGTGATGTTTTCTCCGTTATTTTTTTACATTATCGCTAGTACGTGTTTCGGTATTTCTTTAAGGATTATCACCTTCATAGATAACGTTTAGTCACCGCTGTAATGGTTGCGAATTCCTTCCCCTAACACCCGCATAGGAAATGCGTAATGTTTTTCTCGGTAGTCGCAGGCACGGTTTGCTAGTCATAAGTTTTAGTGTTTTCCACAGTAGTTCAGTTCTAGTGTAGACTTCGTACGGTCAACTCCTTCATCCACCTGGATTTTAGTTGTATCTACACTCGTGCTCATCGTCAAATTCTCTATAGAGCTTTTAGTCAAGACTAGCATTGGTGCGTTTGCAAACCAAAGTAAGTTTTACTATTTTCTTGATTTTAGTTTTTTTCAGTATTTAGTTTCGGTTTAAGTTTAAGTTTTTGCTTGCCTTTGTCTATTAATAAATTTGCTTTGGTATCTAGTTTTCAATCAGTTTTTTAATCGTTAGTACTCAGCATGGATTTATTGATCAATCTACACTGATGTGATCATTGTCAAGTTTCTGTCATCGTATTCTATGGATTGTTGATCAGCTCGTTTGATCTCATTTCTTGTTGTATTTCATTGATGTGCTACTTGAAATTATTAACGTTTACCTTAGCCTTCTATATACCTTTGGTTACCTTTATAGGTAGTTAGCTAAAATTAGTTTCTGTTTTGCTTTTATCGCCTTTCAGTTCGAACCGACTTTCATCGTCCTTACGACGTTGTGATCTACCTCTCAACTCCACGACCTTTGGTCCGTCGTTTTAATTGCAAGGCTGTACCACTAGGAACTTTGAGCATTTCTGTTCAATAAACCTTCACGCTATTGCTTTAATTCGTCGTGTTCGTCCTTAACGCTGCGCACCGTGTTATTACGCAATTTGCTTGGTTCATGTTCTCTTGGTTCCACCGAGTAAATTTACAGTTGGGTGTTTCGAGGTGGACGATACACAGGAGAGTAGAAGAATATGGTTTGCAAAACATAACAGGATTTCATCATTTGCCTGACGAGGAACTAGATGAGATCGTAAGAAGCTTCATTTCCGATCATGGCCGAACTACTGGACAGGGCTATGTTGGAGGTTACATAAAAGCACTTGGCCTTAGAATCCAAAGAAAAAGGATAAGAGAAAGCATGGCAAGAGTGGATCCACAGAATACTGCACTACGATGGGGTGTTGTTGTTTCACGTAGGATTTATCAGGTACCATGGCCAAACTCCCTGTGGCATTTAGATGGACATCATGCACTGATACGCTGGAAAATTATTATTCACGGATGCATAGATGGCTTTTCAAGAAGAATAATGTTTCTGAGATGTAATTCAAACAATCTTGCAGAAACTGTACTTGTTCCGTTCCTAGATGCCATAAAACATGGTGGAAACCTTTGGCCATCACCTTTGGCCCCTTCGCCCTCATCATTTTGGCAAATATATTCCGTTTTGTCTAAAACTGAGGCTAAAAACACCGGCAGGTCTTTTCCGATGTCAAAACCTTCCTCGTCCGCCATATTGTATTCGCAATGACTCTTTTCCAGGCCCTTATCTTTCTACTCCCACGGCTTGACCCAGTCCCCAAGATTAAATGAATATTTTGACGGATTGAATTGAATGAATTTTTAGGGATTAAATTAAATGGATATAGACCGATTAAATTAAATAAATATAGAAATATTAAATTAAATGGATTTAAAAAACATGATATAAATATAGATATTAAATTGAAAAAATAAAAATAAAAATTACATAAATATAAATACTGAATTGGATGTATATCAAATTATTGAATATTGCTACAATCGGCGTGCCATACCATACGGATGACAATGAACAGAAAGTCATTTTTATCATTCTAGACTGTGAAAGAATAGGTGTTGCAGAATAGAGAGACTGACACAAAAAAATAAAATTTACATTAAAGGGGAAGTAACAAGGCTTGGAAGGAGTCATGACATGTTCTCACAATTCTTCATGTAAATATATTATCAACGATCGATCTTTTTTCTGTGCTTCTTACTTCTTTCTTCAAACAAGGAAACACTGCGTTCAGGTTCTATGGCATTATTGCCAACAACCGGGAAGAGAAAAAGAGTCTTCCACCCGTTTGCGCGAATCTATTTCCGTATATCTCCATTACGTGTGTGTCGTGGGAAGCAGGCAAGCAACAACGGTAATTAGTTTGTGGTTCGCTGAACTTGATTGTGATTGGTCAATACACAATTGACCTGTCAGAATGAAATAAAAATGTTCACGGGTTTTCTGACTCACACAGTGAAAGCCGCCTCCGAGATCCATAGACAAAAACAATTAGAATAACATTCTGTTTCTCTTGCCACTGTATTTGTTCACGAAGATTGAAAATGTTACTTCCACAAAGAAATTATACATTTAGCGACGGATATACCTGTCAAATTTTTCTCTTGATCGACGTGTTCCAAATGTTACAAAAGGCAAAAACAGCTCAATTCCCTTAAGGAATCACGTGACTGAGACAACCGAAAATCCCCCCCCCCCCCCCCCCACTAACTCAAACTCAACTCACACTCAACTCAAACTCAACTCAACTCGTAACTCGATCAATAGTCTATCTCGAAAATACATTTTTCGTGGTTAGTCTTACGAAGCTCGTTTCATCCCGATCAAGGGACTCATCAGAGACCTTTCTGCTTGGCAAACTCATTAGGCATCGCGCCCAAAGTCCCGTTCGCTAACAAAATGGTGACAGCAATCTCGCCTTATATCTCATAAGGATTCTAGACTGCGCAAATTCACGAGTGAAAATTGACAATAAAGTTGACAGTTACTTGTGAAAATACATTGTTCGTGGTTAGTTGTTAGCGAAAGGGACTTTAGGCGCGATGCCTAACGAGTTTGCCAAGCAGAAAGGTCTCTGATGAGTCCCTTGGTCGGGATGACTCGAGCTTCGTAAGACTAAGCCACGAACAATGCATTTTCACAAGTAACAGTCAACTTTATTGTCAATTTTCACTCGTGAATTTGCGCATTCTGGAATCCTTATGAGATATAAGGCGAAATTGCTGTCATCATTTTGTTAGCGAACGAGACTTTGGGCGTGATGCCTATAAGGAGTTTGCGAAGCAGAAAGGTCTCTGACGAGTGCCTTGGTCGGGATGAAACGAGCTTCGTAAGACTAAACCACGAACAATGTATTTTCACAATTTCTAATCAACCCATTTTTTTTCTTCTTTATAATATATTGTTTGACTATACATTATTATACCCTCGATCACAGCCTCTTTAGGTCGGGAACAGGAAAGAAGACTCTGCCAGCCGCCTCGACATTTTACTTCATAGGAAGACAGCTCATACTTTTAAATTACCATTTCATTTTTTACTGAAAAATTTGTAGGTTTCTGGCAGACAAGTTTCTGTAACAGACATAGCAAATACTCATGGGAATTTAGACATTTAAAAATTGCCACGCTTTTGTAAATTTCAAAAATATATTGATGACGCGTGGCGATTGATCATGCGCAAAATAAAAAAAAAAAAAGGCAGGTTTTACAAGTCCAAAGTGGACTGACTCATCCAATTCTTTGGATGACCGGCAAATCAAAGAATGTCGAGGCGGCTGGCAGAGTCTTAATTCTTTCCTGTTCCCGACTTATGTAGGAAGATCGAAAGATACTGCTTGCAGGGTAACATTATCATTGTTGTTGCCAAAAAAGAAAGACAAAAGAAAACGAAACAAACACAAATGCCGTTGAGATAAATAAAGTTCAGCAGGTAACCAGGACGAAAGTTTTGCGACATTGTTAGATTTCAAGCACAGATCCTCCGTTGTCACCTCTCACCTCTCATGGCTGAGCAATGTTTTGTGTCTGTGTGTGTCTACTTACCAATGCTTACTTATGGGGACGTGGACATAGTTACACACCCGTACTGTGGGGTCCGTTCTTTTTGTGAGGACCAACATGCTAAACCTATTTTGGGCATGGTATAGAGAAATGCACCAACTTAGACGCAAACGTATTTCACTAAGCGTCACATAGCTCTTCTCCCCAACTTCAACATCACTTATGTCTCTGAATACAGAAATTAACGTCACTAAAAGTGTCCCCCAAATGCTCCTTGTCAAGTAAAGATAAACAGCTGCATTTACCATAAGCTACAAATGTTTGATCGCAGCGATGTTACAAATACGAAGTACACGATGCGAAATTGAAATTCATGCCATTTTCATGACACCTTATATACAATGCTGTTTAAAGACGTTCGCGCCAATCGTTTTTGCACGTCTCTACCACACAGGCAAAAAGTATTGCGACTTTACAAATGTCCAACATTGAGCAGGCGCGAACAGAGTAAAGGTGGCTCAAAGCAGTTTCAAAACTTGAAAGAAACGTTCTTGTTACATGGATTAACACTACAACACTTTATCACTTAACAGCAATGCTTTGGTACCATATCAAACACCAACTTTTGCTGAAAAAAGATTCAGTCATTTTGTAACGTAAAAAGTTACCGTGGCAACAGGAAAGCCCTGCACAAAAAAACCATATTGTGGCTTTACCTGGCCATATTTAAAAAACGAACTCGGTAACCCCCATTTTTTATTTCTGAAGTGTAACCAGCAATCCAGTTTCAAAATTATTTGAATCTGTAGCTCTAAATCCACTCCACAAAAAATTCAAGTGTGAAAGGATTTTAGCACGAACATATTTAAGTGAGAACAAAATCATGATGTTGCCCCTCCGAACAAGACATTTCTTGAACTTCCCCGACGGACTAGCTAGTAGAGCACAGCATGACTAGACCATACTAATATATTCCTTCGCATTAGCCTCCATTACAAGCTACTTCCAGTCCGATACTGAGAATACGAATATGGTCTATTACAGCAGGATATCGCAAGTCCAACTGTTACCTGGGTCTTGCATCACAAGGCCCTCCTTACGCCTTTTGTTTTATAAAAAAACTATGGGAGGTTAAAGACATTTAGCAAGGAACTGTGTCTGCGGAACGGTTCTATGGTTTTTTGTTATTACAAGTCCCTGAGCTAACCACTAGAGCTCGACCTACAAACATGGCCAAAATTCTTCCAGACAACTTCAATAATGAACGCAAAATCCCATTAAATTAACGAAGTACCTTATCCTTTATGGCCATTCTCTTTATAGCGGCCTTTTAGGTTCCAAACCCCCCCCCCCCCCCCCCCCCGCAACCTTAACCAACAACACCTTAAGCAATGTTGAAGCCAATTGCATCTTTTCTGAGTGTTTCCGGAATTTGAATGAACATTGCAAGGGGCAAGGGGGAGGGAAACGTTATCCCACGCGATGTCTTTGAAAATTGACTTCATTGTCCCAAGAATGTTGTCCAGGATTGTAGTAATAGACCATGTATATTAGCCATTATATTAGCCTCTTTTAAATCTACCTCTTGCTATTCCCTAAATGCGTGAAACCAATACATCCCTGCCAGCGATTTTAGGGACCTTACGATAGGACGACTACGACGGCTACGAAAACGCCACAAAACAATGGATTTAATGAACAAAGACAAACGCTCTACACGTCCTGCACGTGCGTTTTGCATTTTGGTAGATTTCTTTGCAGCCTCGTCCTGAAAACGATGCGAATTCACTAATTTTAAGGTCGTGTAGAGAACGCGAGAACCTGACGAAATATTTTTGATTTTTGTTCCCAAACAACACCGTTCATGCCAATTTTATTCCCGCAATGTGGATAAACACTTTCCATTCCGAACGACTTGGAGTTTTCACGAAATTATTGCAGTTACGGGAAATATTATTTTTAGACAACGTTCTCGTTGGCGTCGTCATCCATGCGTAAGGTCCCTTTTGTCACATACTTGACGACGTTTAGTCTTAATTTTCAGTGACAACCAGGATGTTAAAATTGTTGATTGAGTATAACAGGCAGGAATCTTGCGACTGTATAATGACGTTTACTAAATTTAGGACCTGTGTAGGGAATAAAAAGACAAGTTAAATACGCTTTATGTTGCGAGGCAGTATACATATATCTTATTAGATGTCTTGGTGTGTAGTATCCCCGATTATTATATCTCTCAGATAGTACGGGCGCTGTAACTGGCTAAATTAGTGGGCCGTATTCTACAGTACGGCCCGCTGTACAGCCCGCTAAATTTAAAATTTCGACAAAACATCATCTAGCGAGTTTTTCATGTCATCTCTGTTGCATAAACTTGTACTGAAAACTGTTTGAATCTTGCAAGCAACTATAATAATTTCAAACTTAACAGCCAAGAAGATTTAGTTTTTGGGATTTTGGCACGGCATTCTTTGTGGCAGTTGAACCTTCCGCTTCACTTTGACTAGTTTCCTTGCCCGCTTGCCAGTTAACCTCAGAGATATAATAAATATCTTACTAACCTCGTTTTCTCGGACTGTACTGTAAGTTACGGATCCTCGTTTTTTTCCCGTTGATTTATGGCCCGCGTGCTTCGCGCTTGGGCCATAAATCAACGAGAAAAAACTCGGTCCGTAACTTACAGTACGGACCTCGAACTCGGTTAGTAAGAGGTATGTATCTTTACGAGTTGTGTTGTAGAAATATTCAGCGATACTACACACCAAAACATCTAATAAGCTATTAATTATCCCACTTTTTTTAAAAACTAAATTCTTAGCAAGTGAATTGCAAACAACCGAGAACGTGTGACAGATTTGTGTATGACATGTGCAGGGGCATCGTCAGCACCTCAACTAGTCAAACCGGTTTTTCGCTGTGCAAATATCGTGCGTTTTCTGTACAATAACTACTACAGATGGATCATTATAATAATAATAACACATATTTATATACTTTTACGTTGTCAAGATTGAGGGAAACAAACAATACAAGTTGAAACCGTCAGCATTGATTTTCCTTGAAACAAAGAGTGGTGTAATCCAGATGAGGAGAACATAAAATTCTTCCTCGTGGCATCCAAAACGACAATAAAGGTGAACGAAGAAATGGAGCACAGAACATTTGTCAGAACTGACCGGTCGGTTCGGACCGTGCGCAAATGGAATGCGTCAGTTCTGAGAACTGAGAGAACTGGTTCTGGCCCAGCTGGCCCTACTCTTGGAGTAGGGCCAACCAGTTCTCTCGCTCCTGCAAGGCTACAAGCGAAATGCGCGGGAATTTAGAGTGTTTGTTTTTGTATAGTCAAAGGACGTGAAATTTTTAGAAAATGGCAGAGGCTGCTTCACGGACTTGTGGTAAGTATTTGGAAGCTAATTATTTTTTCACCTTGTCTTGATTGATGAGGGTATTATTATTGCTTTCTTTAGCCGTACTGGTGGTGGGTAAAACATTAAGCTCTTGAGCTTATATATTTGTTATTGCAGAACTTGACGGCGAAGAAACGAAATTACTCACTTGGTCGACAAAAAGTACGAAATTATTAATTTCACTACGACGATCTGTTCGCAAAAGGCAAAATCCGCAAAAACGTGGCTTGGCAAAGAATTACGGAAAAGTTTAATTTAACTTCATCACTGAAAGTTACGGGCGAACAGTGTTCCAACAAATGGAAGAAATTGGAGGAGAAGTATAAAAAAGTCAAGGAACACAACGACAAAACGGGTAACGACCGGAAAGAGTGCGACTTCCAAGAAGAGCTGGAAGAGTTTTTCGGAACTGATTATTTTTAACGGCTACCGTTTCTTCTTTGACAGCAAAGCCGGCCAAAGGCAACACGTCAACGGATGATGAGGAGGAATTACCTCTGGCAAACTGCCGAGAGCCACCAAAGAAGAAGAAGAAACGCCGCTCGAAGTCGTCCGCTACTGAAATGATTGAGTTTCTGACCGAGTACAAGGAAGAAAAGCGGAAAGAGGAAGAAGCAAAAATTGTCCTTGCACAGAAAATGCATAATGAAAAATTGGGCATAATGGACAGATGCCTTGACGTCCTGTCGAAGACAGCAAATTGAGAACTTTAAAAACTTGAAGGTCCGGTTTATAATCTTTGTAGCCCAGCAACTCTTACCAGAACAAGTTTCGTCTTCAATTAACTCTATCAAAATTAACCTGACCCATGTAAAGTAACTTTCACTTCATACGATTTGTCTGTTTCTTATTAAGTTCCGTGAAAATATCCACCTCTCGAACTATTTACCACTTTTGGAAATGTTCCACATCCTTCATGCATGGTTAATCCTTGTAATCATTTGGTCAGCATCGCAGCAATCACTTTTTGGTCGAAAGTGGCAAGATCAATGCACCACCAGGTAAATGAAGACTGAGCCCAAAATGTGTCGAGTAAAATTTGCCGAGCACAAGGTATGCTTAAGCTTATGTTTAATACCCTAGCTTTGAAGTTAAGCTTTTATTTTCAATTAATAGTGATTACCAGATTTAAAATAAGTTAAATTTTATTGTTAATATACTTTTTTATTTGTTGTGCTTGCCGTGTGTGTGAACATTTCATCTGTAGGCAGCATTGTAATGTATTGCCCAACGAAATACTGCCAGGTTTATATTTTCTGTTACCTCGTCATCCTCCTGTTTTAGTTAAGGGACCGATTTTTCATTCACAGTGTGTCAGGTTTGAACACACGCCGAATGCAACTGTGCATTTTGAATTTGTAAACTTAGGTACAGTTTGTTGTGAATAAACGTTGTGATGACAGACCTAAATAAACTTGTTGTGTTTTTAATTTATACTGTTGACTGTGTTCGGAGGGTTGTCCACAACTACCTCTCAGTCCAAATTGTTTTGTTGATAATTCTAATTCAAATAGTCCTGTATATGTAGTTCTAGCCTCCACTGTCCATTCCAAACACAAGGAAATATAAAGGATTATAATGTTAATATGATGTATTAACAGTAAAGAATTTCTGATTAAAGCATTCAAAACAAACATTTATCTTCTTTATATATTGAATACTATTGTGGCATATTTCCGTCTTTCTAGATTACTTATCTATTAAGCACAAACGACGAATAATTTTCAGTAGTCAAACTTCTAGAAATTAAACATGACAAAAAATGTTTCTAGATCTCACTGACTAGAAACTGGCAGTGACCTTATGCTTGGTATTGGAAAGTAGCTATAGGGATAAACCTGGTTGTGCCTATTATTATCAAGAAATTATTGTAGGGTTAATACATGTACAATGTATGTTGTATATGTGCCCTTTGTCCTCCAATCATTTGACCATTCAAGAAAAAAAATAGCAAATAATATTAGTGGTCAAGAAAGATGACCATCTGATTTCTCTTTGCAACTGCTCCATTACATTTGTACTTTCGACATTCAATTGAAAACCGCTCTAGTCTATTTTAGGGGAACCAATTCAAATGTTGGTTTCTTTTAAGTGAGGATTAACCGCACTACCCAGACGAGAAACCGCTTGATGTAGAGAAGGGCACCAACAAATTTCATTCGGTTCCAG